>NW_021622654.1:0-6984 GCF_004785775.1 Grammomys surdaster | reverse complement strand
AAATTCTGGCAGACCTCTCAGGACACAGCTATATCAGGCTCCTGTCACCATGCACTACCTGACATCCACATCAGCATCTACGTTTGGTGACTGTACATGGGATGGATACCCAGGTGGAATGGTCTTCAGATGGCCCCTCCTTCAGTTTCTGTCCCACACTTTGTCTTCATATTTGCTCCCTTGAGTATTTTGTTACTCCTTCTAAGAAGGATAGAAGCACTCCCACTTGGTCTTCCTTCTTCATGAGCTTCATGTGGTCTGTGAGTTGAATCTTGGAAATTTCAAGCTTCTGGGTTAACATCCAATTATCAGTAAGTAAATACCATGTGTGTTCTTTTGTGATTGGGTTACCTCACTCAGGATGATATTTTCTAGTTCCATCCATTTACCTAAGAATTTCATGAATTCATTGTTTTTAATAGCTGAGTAATACTCCATTGTGTAAATGTACCACATTTTTTGTATCCATTCCTCTGTTGAAGGACATCTGGGTTCTTTCCAGCTTCTGGCCATTATAAATAAGGCTGCTATGAACATAGTGGAGCATATGTCTTTGTTATATGTTAGAGCATCTTCTGGGTATATGCCCAGGAGTGGTATACTTGGGTCCTCAGGTAATGATATGTCCAATTTTCTGAGGAACTGCCAGACTGATTTCCAAAGTGATTGCACAATCTTGCAATCCCACCAACAATGGAGAAGTGTTTCTCTTTCTCCACATCCTTGCCAGCATCTACTATCACCTGAGTTTTTGATCTTAGCCATTTTGACTGGTGTGAGGTGAAATCAGGATTGTTTTGATTTGCATTTCCCTCATGACTAAGGATGCTGAACATTTCTTTAGGTGCTTCTCAGCCATTCGAGTTTCCTCAGTTGAGAATTCTTTGTTAGGCTCTATACCCCATTTTTTAATAGGGTTATTTGGTTGTCTGGAGTCTAATTTCTTGAGTTCTTTGTATATTTTGGATATTAGCCCTCTATCAGATGTAGGGTTAGTAAAGATCTTTTCCCAATCTGTTGGTTGCCGTTTTGTCCTATTGACAGTGACCTTTGCCTTACAGAAACTTTGCAATTTTATGAAGTCCCATTTGTCAATTCTTGATCTTAGAGCATAAGCCATTGGTGTTCTGTTTAGGAACTTTTCCTCTGTGCCCAAGTATCAATTGGCAATGTGGAAAACCTTTATACTTTACTTTGATAGTATTTATAGAACATGATATATTATAAATGTTACCCTTCCTGTGAAAATTTATAGATGAGAATACTAACAGTAAAATTCGTGGGCAAACACTGAGCTAAGGGAACTCGAAGTTTAACAACAAATATAAATACCGAGCTGTGCTGCTTGTGACTGAGTGACTTTTTTCCTGCCTTCTTATGTTTTGTTTCCTGTAATGCATATATTAAAAAATAAACGAAAGGTTCTTTTAAAAAACTTAAAAAAAAAAAGAAATGTAAAACCAAGGAAAGTTGTGAGAAACAGACAAATGATCTCATTTCAGTAATTTTGTTTTTAAAAAGAAATATGATTAAAACAGAAGGGAGACAAGGCCATAAGAGAATAGGGCTAACAGCTGGTCCAGCAACCTTCTGAATCAGTTGTGAGTATGCTGAGCACACAGAGACTGGTATGAATACTCCATGGGAAGTGATGTTACCTAATCACAGCCATAACAACCAATCTTCCTCTCAGTTAAACAAGAGTTGATCATAAATATTTAGCCATGCTGATTTGAAGTCAATCCATTTATAGGGCCATTTTAGTGTCAAAGCAGGAATTATGTATTTCCTATGAGTAGGAAATGTGTATGGTTTGTCTGGAAGACTGAATGATGGAGTTCTGAAATACATGAACCAATAAAATGAACAGTATGTCCTAGTTCCATCTTTTTCCTGTTTCAACTCCTGTCTATCTTTGCCTCCTTTTGTTTCACATAGTCACTTAAGTGTTGAGGTAATTATTTAAAATGGGCTCTGGCTCAGGCTGACTATCGAAGTTGCCTAGTCCAGCCACCATGTTTCTTGGCTGGAGGCCATGTGTGTGCTGCAGCTAGAAATGGCCAACTAGAAACACCAGCCCTGCAACTCACGAGACGTCAGCGTGGAAGATGACTCAATCTCTCACGATGTCTCTGCAAGGCTGGCCATTGCCTAGACCATCTCGCCATCCACGTGGGCCCAGTAGAAAGATGAGACTCTAACGCTTAAAGATTAATCAAAGGCTATATATTTGGTAATCATCAGTAACAAGGTGCCCATACAATCAGAAGTGTAACCCAATACCCAACCTAGATATACCAACTACCTTTGACTGCTACAGACATGTGAACATCTGCCTCCATCTCCTCTCTCTGTCTCTGTCTCTCTGTCTCTCTCTCTCTCTCTCATTCTCCTCTCCTATCTCCTAGTTCATCCTCTTCCTTTTCTTCTCCTCTCCTCCTTACACCTCCTCTTCCTCTTCCTCTCCTAACTCATCCCACCTTAGCTCCTCCTACAACTTAGAGCTGATACATATGGAGAAGCCAGAGTTTCTTTGCAACTTAGTGTTCCTCTGTGCTTGAAGAGAGTGGGAAAAACTTGATTTGGTGAGTTAGAGAGTCCATCCAATGGGTCAAGAATTTCAGATTCCAAGTCTGATCTAGTTAATGTATAACCTGGTATATGAAAAATTCTCATTAGATTTTAGCTTCTTTATCTGTAAAAAAAAATAAATGTTATAAATTGTAACACTATACACAAATATGAAATATTTGTCATGCTTTTCTGCCCTTGAACTTGCCAGGCCACTTAACACACACACACACACACACATGCACACACTAGTCTGTGATGGCAAATGAACAATAAAGTAGCTGGATTTCCCAAGTGTTTATTTCCTGTCTGTACTCACTTGTCTGAAGAAACCAGCCAAACTGAGAATACTCTGGAGAGTTGTTGAGTCTGCAGTGTGGGTGTACAGGACAGGATTCTTAGGATGCTCTTTTGAGGTCTTCCCATCATAAAATGCAAAAGCCAAAAAGTATTTTGGCTTTAACTTCTCCATTTTCCAAATAATGGATTTGTGGGTACAGAGATGAAATTTTGCTTCTACTCTGTTAAGTAATTAAGTACTTAATTTGAAAGTATTGCAGTAACACACACTCTACTAATTGATAACTATGAATATATTTAAGGTTTAATGACAATATATTTAAACATTCATTTTCCTCAAATTTTCAAGGACCAAGATGTTATTCTAAATAGTCCAGAAAATTATGGTGAAAATGTTATAAGTCTTAGACTACACCCTCAAAAAGGTACAAGCCATTCAGGAAAACAAAATGAATTCTCTCAATACGTAATGTTTTTCTATATATTTCAAGGTTACATAAAAGCACAGTGAATAATTGATATCATGTGTAATTATATGACTTGTTTATACTCTTCATGTGCAAGTCTTACTAATTTTATTTTTGCGTAATTATAATAGAACTGTGACTTAAAGTCTCAAACTCAGCAACATATACAAAGAGACTTCCCACCAGCTGCTGCCAAAATTCTTCCCTTTTTGATTCATCCTTACCTCACTTTATATGGGTAAAACTATAACAATTGAAAAATGGGTAGTCTGGATGTGACCCACTTTCTTGTTTTCTCATTTTAGCCATGCCTGGGGCCACCTGTTCAACATCAGCTGCAGGAAGGCCAAATAAAGGGTTTGGGCCAAAACGGGGAGACTGCTCAGACCCATACAGTCACTCAGTGGAGAGCTGGGGTTTCTTTACACAGCCCGGTAATCAATCTCAGGTCATGTACCAAGTGGGAAAAGGCATGTACTCACTGCCTACTGCTGTCATAACAAATTGTCACAAACTCAGTAATTTGAAACAGTTTTCATCTTATAATTTTGTAGACCAGAAATCTAGTAGATTCACAAAGCCCCAATCAACATCAGAGCCACCATGGCCAGTCCTGTAGGCCAGAAATCTAGTAGATTCACAAAGGCCCAGTCAACGTAAGAGCCACTGTGGCCACTTTTACCCAAGGCTCCTTTAGGCAGCTGGCAGGATTCTGTTCTCTTCTACCTTCAGGCCATCAGTAGTGAGTCCTGCTCTGAATCTCTCTGACACCAGCCATACAATGTTCTCGGCTCTTATGGGCCCTTGCAGTTCCTTGGGCCCACTAAATAATCTGTAATCATTTCTTCTTATGAGTGCATATACATATCAAATCTGTAGAAAGTGATCTCACACTACAGAGGTTCTGGTTTTGACATCTTTGAGTGGTCCCTCTGCCTTCCACAGAACTGTTCTCTGACATCAGAGAGCCCTGGGGTAAGTATTGCTGCATTCTCTATGTGCAGTGGACTATTTCCAGGAGTCCTCTACTATAGGCTCATCTTTTGGAGCTTTTGAAGAAAGCATTCACTGTGCCTGTTACTCTCTATCATGTGACCTAGTCTCATGCTGGTCTGGTTGTATAGAGATGGAAGAGTGTCCTGGGGCATGAAGAGGAGCCATGCCCTCATACACTAGACCAGGTAGCCCCAATCACAAGGCTTTTTCTTCAAAAATGTTCTGATTCTTCCTCAGTCTGCCAGGGCCCCTTCTCTCTGACTCTGGCTATTTGAAATCAATAAAGAAGAAGGAAGGTTGCTTGAAATTTGCTAGGGTGTTCTTTGTAAAACTTGGAGCGGGAAGTTTTATGTCTTACAAATTTAACTTTACAACACAACATCCATTTGTGTATCCTTAGCTGTGAGATGTTTCAGTGGCAATTCCTATACCAGTCACCAAATTATGACGTATTTAAGAAGAGGACACTTTCCATACCGAAATTTATGACCACATTTTTATGTCGTTCCATTTTCTCTTGCTGTAGACTAGCTATCACCATACTTTAATCTACATAATCTACAAGTTAATAATCAATATGTATATCCTCTCTATAATAAATTCATACTGCAATATATTGTTTAGATATTTTTAAGTATTAAGGAGCATAAAATAATACATTATCAAATGCTTTCACATGTCTTTCTCAGATTTTGGCACAAAACAGATGAAATCAGGTGAGTTCAGAGTAATATGATTGTAGATATTGGAGCTAAACAGCATAAAGAACCCACAGATGAAGTAGGCCCTGACTTCTAGCTATATTATTCTTCACTGTTGTTCTATACTCAAACTTATTACCTGGGCTCAAAACTGGGCAGAAAAATGATTCAAATATGGGATGAAAGCTTGTATGAGTAGATGCCCAAAGTCAATGTGGTGCTCTCCTCTTACACTGAGTGCCACTTCAGATGAGGGATGTCACTGCCCACCATGGTGCAGAGGCTCAGCGCTGCTTTGCAGTAGAAAGGGTTCAGCCACTGTATGTTCCACTTGTTATTTGTGGTGAGGGATATTCTCAGGGTGCTTTTCTCTTTCTTCAGTAAGAGTCTCCTGCTGAGGGGAAGTTTTCATCTTGAAATGGGTCATAAAAGTTCTTACCTTGTGTCAAGAATCTGTCTGCTATAAGATCCCATGTCAGAGGCTGGTATTAAAATGAAAAGGCTACCTTTCAATGTCTCTGTTTCTTAACCTTGTGCTGACCAGCTACTGCCACACTCTGAAATCCTATTCTTTCTAGAGCAACCACCCTCTGGTCTTGCCGTCTTTTAATTTCTTACATTAGATTATATTGTATGGGAAGAGGGGAGCTGACACGACACACATGGAAGTCAGAAGACAACCTGCAGGGGTGTGTTCTCTCCTTCTACTATGTGGGTCCAGGAGATCAAACTCAGGTATTAAGCTTGATGACAAGCAACTTTATTGGTTGGCTGAGCCATCTCACCAGTTTGATTCTGGTATCTTAACTCAGTCTATCTTCTGTGTTTTCCCAAATCCTATTATACTCATCTTGTCATAGAGCCTAGCATACCGTAGTATTTTTATTTCATCCAGAGGGAGGTATTTTTTTTTGAAAGTCACTTAATACTCAAGCTCACCCTAAGGCTGTCTCATAGGGAATAGTTAATAAATGCTGGATGAATGGATGGATATTTTTGTTAATACTACATCCTCATAGAACAGCAGCCAGACCAAATGTAGTTTCCGCCACTTGAATCTATAGGTGTTAGGATGGTATCAATTCTACCTATACTGACCAACGTATCTAACCATAATGCCTCACTCTCTTTCTGCCCTGAGATTATGACTGCTAAGATGAGCTTAGGCAAGAAAGTAAGCAGTGTGTGCTCACCGTGTTGCCTAAGCCCGTCACAGAAGCAGCATCAGAAGCAGCATGACTCACATCAGTCGTGTTCCTACTAGAAGCCCAGGAGTACCCTGCCTGTGGTTTATAGTTAGCAAGAACTTACTAGACACCGTGTAGGCCTTGAGTGATTACAATGTTTCTGTTTCCTAATGTATCGAGCTATGCAATAACAAACTTTGCTACGAAACCACAGCCCTATCAGAGAGTGAGGACAGGGAGAGAGTGCTATGATGGACTGAACAGCTGACATGCTTCCCAAGCAACTTTTGTGTTTGTCATCAGCTTGTAATTACAATGTTGCTTGCTCTTTCCATTTGCCCGCTGTGATACACCGTACTTGTCCTTTAACAATGTCTTTGGTTTAAACAGAAAACCTCAGGAGGACAAGGACTGTCCTCTATCTCCATCAACACTGTGTCTGCCATTATCTGTATCGGAGAGGAATAAATGAGTAAGCTGAAGACTATGTTGATTGCCTTATTTTATTTTCCATTATTATAACAGAACACCACAGACTGGGCAGTTTACAAACAACGGAAGCTTATTTGGATTATGGTGCTAGAAGCTAGGAAGTCCAAGAGGAAAGAATAACTTCTAGTAGGACTTTCTTTCAGCCACAAACATCATTACAAAATACTGACTCTTACTGTAATCAGATCCAAGTCTGGAAGCTCACATTCATCTCCTGCAAGTGTCCTACACACACACACACACACACACACACACACACACACACACACA
>NW_021622653.1:2989-5293 GCF_004785775.1 Grammomys surdaster | reverse complement strand
ACACACACACACACACACACACACACACACACACACACACACAAATTAAAAGAAAGAGTAAAGTGGAGTTGATATTTGTGCCCACAAAGATAGTTTTCATTTGATTTTCATAAATACCTTGAGGGGATAAGACTAAATCTATCCATTTTATACTTAAAGAAATTAAGGCACAGAGGTGAAAATGCTTGCCAAGGTTACAGGTGCCAAGGGCCAAAGCTTAAGACCACAGATGTGACAGCTAATACTGATTGTTAACCCAACAGGATCTAGAATCACCTAGGAGACAAGTTTCTGGAGCTGTATATAAGGAAGCATCTAGATTGGGTTAATTAAGGTCAGAATACTGAGCCTCATTATAGGTAGAATCATTCCATGGGCTGGAATCCCAGACCAAGTGGAACACCAGCATTCATCTCTCTGCTTCCTGACTATGGATACAATGTGGCTAACTGCCTCATATTCCTGCCACTGTGACTCCCATCCATCATGGACTGTATGTATGAGCCTGTATCATCCTGGAAGTATGAGCCAAAATTCTCTCCTTCCTTAAGTTGCTTTTGTCAGATATTTTGCCTCATGTCTTGATTAGGGTGCCATTGCTAAAATGAAATACCATGACCAAAGTGCAAGTTGGAGAGGAAATTATTTATTTGACTCATACCACTCATATCACTGTTCATCATCTAAGGAAGTTAGGACAAAAACTCAAACATGACAGAAACCTGGAAGCAAGAGCTGATGCAGAAGCCATGGAGAGATACTACTTACTGGCGTGCTCCCCATGGCTTGCTCAGCCTGCTTTCTTATAGAACTTAAGACCAATCAGCCCATGGACAGGTTTATTTACAATGAGCTGGGCTCTCCCCCCCACCCCCCGCCATCAATCACATATTTTTTTAAAAAAAAATGCCTTATAGGCTTGCCTAAAACCTGAACTTATGGAGGCATTTTCTCAGTTGAGGTTCCTTCCTCTCTGATGACTCTGGCTTGTGTCAAGTTGACACAAATCCATCCAGAACACCTCAGTAATGAGAAAAGTAGCTAACATACACAGTCTGACTGCCATGCTACTTCTTGTATGAAAATCTCTACAATACCATCCAAAATGTGGGCATTATCACGTACAAGACCACAGCTACAGTGCTTGTGCACTATATCTGACTGTAACTCTCTGACTGCTGTGCAAAACAAATATGGTGATTAATGAAGAGTTCATTTGAATTTAGGAGAGGATATCCATTTCTGTACACAAAAAATAAAGTAGCTATAGAAATATGACCCTCTGTGACTGGCATACAGATGACATCTGATCAGACCTTTCTTTCATTATGGTTTTTGCATCACAATTTAAAATGCTCTCCAAATGTATCAAATGACCCTGTGTTAAAGCAGATGAATAATGTCTAAAATGTCAGATTATAATGTAACTTGTTTTTATTCTTTAATCTTTTTTTTTAGTCCAGTCTTTATTCCCCTCCCTGTCTGCCCTCTTACTGTTCTACATCTCATACCTCCTCTCCCCTCTCCCCTGTCTCCAAGAGTATGCCCCACCCACCCCAACACCCCACTCCCTGGGGCCTCAAGTCCCTTGAGGGTTAGGTACATCTTCTTTCACTGAGTCTTGACCCAGCAGTCCTCTGCTATATATATGTCAGGGCCTCATATCAGCTGGTGTATGCTGCCTGGTTAGTGGCTCCGTGTCTGAGCAATATCAGGGGTCCAGGTTAGTTGAGACTGCTGGTCTTCCTATAGGGACATCTTCCTCCTCAGCTTCTTCCAGCTTTTCCCTAATTCAACCACAGGGCCACTAGCTTCTGTTCATTGGTTGGGTGTAAATATGTGTACCTGTCTCTTTCAGCTGCTTGTTGGGCCTTTCAGAGGGCAACGCTAGGCCCCTGTCTGTAAGCACACCATAGTATTAGTAATAGTGTCAGGTCTCGGGGCCTCCCCTTGAGTTGGATCCCAATTTGGGCCAGTCACTGACCTCCTTTCCCTCAGGCTCGTCTCCATTTTTGACTGCAGTTCTTTCAAACAGAAACAATACTGGGTCAGAGTTTTTGACTGTGGGATGGCAACCCAATCCCTCCATTTGATGTCCTGTCTTTCTACTGGAGGTGGACTCTACAAGTTCCCTCTCCCTATTGTTGGGCATTTCATCTGAGGTCCTGCCCTTTGAGTCCTGAGTGTTTCTTACCTCCCAGGCCTCTGGTACACAGATTATAACACAACTTTTAAGAGACAGAGCTTAGTGGAATGTCTTCTGACAGTGATGGTGGGCCTTATAAGAGATATTGGTACCCCAGT
>NW_021622653.1:0-2889 GCF_004785775.1 Grammomys surdaster | reverse complement strand
CTCTCTCTCTCTCTCTCTCTCTCTCTCTCTCTCTCTCTCTCTCTGTCATTTCCTGGCCATGAGATGAGTAGTTTGGTCATGTACTCCCATAATGTGTTCATTGCTACAAGCTCAAAACCAACAGGGCCATCTGATCACAGATTGAAAACTCCAAAACTTTGAGCCAACTCTTTTTTGAAGATAATCGTCTCCAATATTTTGTCACAGTAGCAGAAAACTAACATCACACATAACTTACTGGAGAATGAGTAATGAGGTAAAAGAGGAAGGATTACATCTTTTTATTTTTTTGACATGGAAAAGGCAGCAATCTGTAAAATAATATATTTGTCAATATAAGTCAGCAATGACTTCTAACTCTTTTTCAGGTTGTACTTTCTGAGCTTACTTTGAAAATGTGTTAGATTAACAATCATGTAAAGAATCCAATTGTCTGGGCCCCACATCCTCTTAGGGGAAGTAAAAGCTTGGCTGCCAAAGCCACACACTATGATTAAAGAAACCGAAGATGAAAAGAAGCAGAGAGAATTTCCCAAGTACTCACAAGCTTGAGGAGATGAACTTCACATTCCTGTTTTTAACTACAAGAAATAGTTTTGCAAACATATTCTTCCTGTCTCTGAACAGTTGATGGGCCAGCAGTGTTTCAGAAATATGACCATGCAACCAGCTTTGTAGAGTCAGCTGATTCCAAGTGCCTCTGAATCCTCGTAGAGACTCCTCAAATAACCACAGAACCAAACATTTATGAGTCCTTAGGATCAACTCTAGCAAATTATATAACATCAGCCACTCTCTGTGGGGTCAACACCTTACCACACATGCCACAGCCTCACTTCCTATATATATATATTAACAAAATAATACCTCGAATCTAGTTGCCACAGAAACTGATAGTTTCATTCAGGAAATCTATACAATATAGAAGATTGAGGGGAGAAGGGCTGTCCTCCAAAGCTCACGACGTTAATCAGGTTGCAAGATGACAGCGTGCCAAGAGATTAATTGCTGCCGTATTTGCCTGTGTAGACTCATCCTCATGCTTCCTATAAAGTTTTCATCAGGAAAAGAACAAGTTTTCATCATAGAGAAAAATAAATGACTTATCTGTGCTATTAGAAGAATCTGGCCCTGGAATATCTGAGAGTGCAGAGAGGATCGTGGTGTTAGTCAAGAAGTATTTAGCAAGCATGAATTTTGATCTCAACAATAGTGTGGGAAGTTTGGAGATTGCAGAAGCATAATTCACAGGACCACTGTCTCCAAAAAAAAGTTTCTACTGTGGATGAGTGGTGACTCTGTCTTTAAATACTCTTGCTCTGGTGTCTCTGTCCCTTTACTTCTGTACACCATCATTTAAGTCTTTATGGCTTCTCTTGCCCTTCCATTCCTAAAACATTGCTATTCATGGACACTAGGTTCATGACCTTTGCTCCTCCTATACAGTCACTCTAAGACCATTGTAACCTGACAGATGACAAATCTGAGCTATACCTCAAGATGAAAATTGTATAACTAAAAAGTGAATGTATCTAACTTCCCACTGTTCATCCCCATTTGGAAATCCCAAGACTCATTGTGTCCGAAACTGAATTCATTTAATACTCATTAAAATAATTCCTCCTTTACCCAACAGTTCATTCTTTATCCCTCCTTCTTACAGACTGCTTCTTTTCCTTCTGCATCACAGCCTTAAATAAATCTTGTGGTTACATTGATTTCTGGTTTTAATGACCTTGCCTAAATTGCTACAATGACTTCCACTCTTGCTTTTTCCTATGCATTCTCCAGAGACTATAGCCACCATGATCTTCTGAAAAAGAAATGATGATAGAGAGAAATAGATGTGAAAAGAGGGAAGGAAGGAGGGGAGAATGAAGTTGTCATTGCAATATCACTCTGTGGCGATTGTTCTGCATTTTCACTGTCTGCAGATAAGTCTTGGTCCCTAGTTATCTGCTGCTACTACGCTGACCTTTCCTCACCTCTTACCATACTCTTGAGCAGTCTCTATAATAACACAAAATTATCCTTCAGTTCTTAATCATATTCCTTTACCCCTAGATCTTAGATTAAGCCTCGTGGCTTCGAATGCTTTTACCATTGTCTCCACAACCTTCACTTGGCTCACTTCTTATTTTCTTCAATATTTCTGCTGTCTGTCCTCTCTATAATCCTTGTGATCTAAGTTGAATGTACTACCACTGCCTTATAATCACCCCTAAGACAATGTAGTGAGAAATACATATTTAACATAAGACGTCACCATAGGAGCCTTCATACAAGAGAACTGTCATAAGTGAGTAATGGATGAGATGAATGTTTGCCAAAGAAAAATTTTTTTGAAATCTTTTGGCCATGGAACAGTTTGTCTGCTCAATTGCTCATCCGAATCACCAGTCATTCACAGCAGAAACTTTTTCTGGAAATGGTGGTCCTATGAGTTATGCTTCCCCAATCTCCACGATAACTTCCCACACCATTGTGGAGTTTGAAATTTGTACTTGCTAAATACTTCTTGGCTAGCCACACAATCCTCTTGACTCTCAAGTTGTGTTGCAGAGTTAACATTCAGAAGGCAGGATTACTGTAGTTAGGTATGTAGCTAGTATCATAAGAAATTGCTACATGGAGCCGAGCAATAGTGGCGCATGGCTTTAATCCCAGCACTTGGGAGGTAGAGGCAGGTGGATTTCTGAGTTTGAGGCCAACCTTGTCTATAGAGTGAGTTCTAGAACAGCTAGGGATACACAGAGAAACCCTGTCTCGAAAAACAAACAAAAAGAAGAAGAAGAGGAGGAGGAGGAGGAGGAGGAGGAGGAGGAGGAGGAGGAGGAGGAGGAGGAGAAGGAGAAGGAGAAGGAGAAGGAGAAGGAGAAGGAGAAGGAG
>NW_021622652.1:9040-15057 GCF_004785775.1 Grammomys surdaster | reverse complement strand
AGAAGGAGAAGGAGAAGGAGAAGGAGAAGGAGAAGGAGAAGGAGAAGAACTTGCTACATGATCAACTTGATTTCTTCAGAAAGATACACCACAGTAGTGAGCATTGGCCAATTGTATGGAGTGGCAGGCTTTGGAGAGAAGTTGACATTTTGTAGTGAGGTGAAACTCAGGAGAAAAGAACCTTACGTTCTAGGAACTAGAAACATGAAACTTATATGGGGGGTTACTAAATGGTGCTCTCTTGAAATGGAGACATCCTTGCCCAGATGATCAGCTAAGCTTGACAATATCCTTCTCACAGTATTCAGAGAAAGCTAAAAAGGACTCGGGGTTGGAGACTTGCTACTTTGTGAAAGAAATTTAGAAAGAGCATTGAGACCACAGTGTCTGGCAGCAAGATGAGGCAAGGAACTTTTGCAATGAATGTCAAATTTTCAGTTTATACAAGTCCTCAGCCTCTCTTTATATTCCTCTTTTTGTAAATGAGTAGTCATATATGCCCCTCCAATAACCATGACTTCACTAGCTCTGAGTAGTTGACTAGGTTTCCAGTACTAGGCATCATTTCTTTTTTGTCGAACAGCTCTGAATTCCAACTAGAGAGCTGTTTGTAGCTGCCACTGTGGAAATCAGTGTGGAGAATTCTTAAAAAGCTAAAAATGAAGCTACATACAACCCAGCTATACTTTGGCTGTATATGTATATATACATCCTGGGCATATGCCCAAGGGACTTGACATCCTACTCCGCAGATACTTGCTCAGCTACATTCCTTGCTGCTCTGTTCACAATAACCAAGAATTGGAAATAACCAAAATGTCCTACAACTGATGAATGTATAATGAAAATGTGGCAATAAATGCTGTGAAACACTGTTCAACTATAAAGAAAAATGAAATCATAAACTTTGCATGTAATTGGGTGGTACTGAGTGAGGTAACCCAAAACCAGAAAGACATATACAGTATCATTTTTACTATGTTTTGAGTCACACATTATCATTGTCTATGTTCTCTCTCTCTCTCTCTCTCTCTCTCTCTCTCTCTCATTTCCATGTTCTTTATCTCATGAAAGCTCACTATAGTAAGCCTAATATATGCCTCTGTATGTATTTAAATATCTCAAAGATACACATCTAATTTTATATAGTTATATTTATTAATCTAAAAATATATTAGAAATATAAATATATTTAAATGCAGTATTTCTTTAGATATTCATGTGTTTTGAATTTACTCAGATCAATCTCTATCTGAATTACTCTCTTGTCAGTACAAAACATCAGCAAAGGATACATCTTCAGATGGCACATTTTATAAAGCTATGACAAAAGTCAAATTGCCTATTAGGAAAGCAAGGGAGGTATGTGTTCTACAGAGCCATCCAGAGGATAGAATGATATGGCCATCCAGCCTAGCAGAAAGAGTCTAATAAAGTATGAAATGATACATAATCAATGAGCCTGAAGTTCTTTAATAATGTATGATTTATACTGAGACAATAATATTAAAGGAGAACTATCAAATGTTGCTCTCTTACACTGCTGGCATTAGTGTTTAGAATCCAGAATTAATTGAATTAGATGGAGTCTACTTAGAGGGAGACAGCTCAGAAAAAATAATTCTTTGCTTTCTTGATATCATGAAATAAAATCTTTCAAATCCAACTTTCAGGCTTTGTTTCTCAAGAAGTGCTCTAACGTTCCCAGGCAATTCATTCTTGAAATTAATCTTGTGTCTTCAGAATGCTAGCTTCCATTCATAACGATGCTACTAAGAGGGTTTCATCATAGGCTGGTAAGCATTAGCACCCTAGAGTAAGCCTGCCACACACAGAGACATATTCTCCACACTAGGGCATTCTCTCTCATTCTCATTTTTTTTCCTGCCAGAATATCATGTATGCTGCCAAAGACTTCCATGCAAATGGTTCTGACATCTAAGCTACTGGCTTAACTTCTACTCAAGTAGATGATGGCAAACTCTAAAACAAGAAGGCCAATTTGGAAGCTCCAAGATCTCAGGCTAGATTGTCACCAGCTCCAAATCTGGCTCTACAAACCTTACAAGTTTCTTTTTTTAGAGAAGCATCAGCTACCAGTTGGGGATTTTAAAGTATCGCTTTAAACCTGGCTGTATTAGTCTGGATTTTCTAGAGTAATATAACTTATAAAATGAATCTCTCTGTAAATATAAAAATAGGATTTATTAGAATGACTTACATGTTGTGGTCCAGCTAATACAACAAGGTCTAAGAGTCTAGTTGTTCAGTCCAAGAGAATGAATGTCTCAGTTGGTCTTCAGTATATGACAGAATCCAGAAGATGTAGGCTCTGAAGTCAGTGAACGAATAGACTTGCTATCAAGGTGAGAGCAAGCAGTCAAAGAGTGAAGCTTCTTTCTTCCATATCCTTTATATAGGTCACCAGAAGAATGTGTAGTAATTTTTCCCACCTCAAAAGTTCTGTATTAAAGATGTCACTTCCCACCTCAAAGATCTGGATCATAAGATCTTCCCACTTCAAGTGATTAAGCAAAAATTCTTCACAAATGTGCCCAGACATTTTAGAAGTTTAGTTAACTCTTGAAATTGTCAAATTGACAACTAACACATGTCTTTACTATCAGCATTTTGGAGACAGTGAAAAGAGAGGGGGGAGTACTGGGAGTGGTGGGGCTTTTTAAATCTCAAAACCCACCCCTAGTGACACATCTCCTCTAACAAGGCCACACCTTATCACCCTTCCCAACAGTTCCATGACTTTCAAGGGGTTAGGGATTTAAATCTATGTGCCTTTGGGGGCCGTTCTCATTCAAACCACCACAATCAGTAACTCTTTGGGAAGTTTTAAATAAATTCCAGGAAATAATAGAAATTGACCCATTAAGATCAAAATGTAAAGGATCATTAATATTTTCAAGTACGTTAATGTAACTAGAAATCTTCCTGAAGAGAAATGTGATTCACAGGTGAACCAGGCAAGACAGTGTTTAATGGCAAAAGGAGGGTGTATTTTAAAACTGGATTTCCTATCTATGTTAAGAAGCAAGAAAATAGAAATTTTACTTGAGAGTGAATGGGCTGAGGAAAGGAACTACTCGAATGTACAGGAAAAGAGTAGCAAAGGAAAGAGAATGAGATCCCCCCAATCACGTGAACAAACAACTGAATCATGTGCGTCTGTGCTTCCAATTTCACCTTTTAGTGAAGACTATAGTGTAGACCTGTAAGTCTGTCATGTTGTTAAGAATCATCAGAGTTTTGCTTTGGGGCACAATAAGGGATGGGAAAATGAAGTTGTTAAGAGAAAATGGAGAATGATCATGACTGTAAAAGCAAAGCTGCCTGTGCCTTGTGCCCTAGGAGATATCTATGAAAGAGACCAAATGTGGAGACAAGAAAGGAATCTTACTCCAAGAGATGTTCATCTGTCCCATATGAGGTGAGGTCCTGGGATACTCTAGTCTAGGAGAAAGAAAAGGCATGTAAGCAAGGAGAAAACACTGCTCATTGGCTCTCATCTTCTGCTTCTAGAGCACAGACTCCTCTTCAAAGGGCAAATGAAGAGAAAAGGAAGTATCAATGCTGGGATTGACCTATTAGTAATGAAATTATTTTACTGCCCAGATTTCACTTTTAGTTGAGTGCTTCCTTAATCAAGCTTCTTCTCAGCAAGATTCAGCACATCAGGCCCCTTTGAATGGACTTAGCACTAATGGTACAGCAGATACTGCCAGGGCCCCATCTCTTTTAAATCTGAACACTGGCAGGGCAGTGGTGGTGCACACCTTTAATCCCAAGACTTGGGAGGCAGAGGCCTCAGAGGATTTTTGAGTTTGAGGCCAGCCTGGTATACAGAGTGAGTTCCAGCACAGCGACAGCTATACAGACAAACCCTGTCTCAAAAAAAAAAAAAAAAAAAAAAAAAACAACTGCACACTCGTGAGGGTTCTCTGCTTGGAGAAAGTTGGTGAGTAATGTCTTCTGAGTTTATCTTTCTGGTTTATACTTTAATCATTTCCTGTGGAGATTGTTCCCAAGTAACCCCCTGATCAGACAGCTGGATTCAATTTACCTCTTCCTCTCCCCTATAGTTTAAATCACTAGAAACTATTGAGAAAGAAACTCACATATTCTCAGCAGCATGATAAACCATTACAGTGCTTCAAGCTAACAGTCTGGAGGCCTGCAGCTCCAGAACCAAGTTCCATATTAACGCAAATGGTGCTATGACCTGACTTTCTGAAAATGGTGGTCCCTTGTCCTTCTGGTTTAATTGTTGTTAAGCTGATTTTTACTGTTACCATTTCTTTTCTAAAAAGGAGCCAGAGCCAGGTGTGGCTTTAGTAAATGACCAGCTGTGGATAGAAAATTCAGTTCTCACAGAGGCTGAAAGAGGAATTAAAACATCAGCCGCTGCTGCGCTTGAGTGTGAAGATGCGCCTGCTTCCCCTGCCACTGTCTCTGTTTTCTTTCTAAAGAATTCCCAACGCTCATGAGTAGCTATCTCTTTGCATTAAAAATTGTTGTTTTCTGTTTCTAAAGATTTATTTATTTATTTATTTATTTATTTATATTTTACACTTATGACTGTTTCACTGCATGTGCATACGTATACCACATGGATGCCTGGTGCCCACAGATGCCCAAAATGTATGCTCTATTCTCTAGAACTGGAGTTAGAAGTCATTATAAGCAGTCATGTGGGTGCTGGGAAGCAAATGAAGGTCCTCTGAAAGAACAGCACATGCTCTTAACTGCTAAGCCATCTCTCCAGGGACAATTAATATGTTTTCTACCACACCATTGGTTCTTTTCATTTTGTTCCATGATGAGCCTTTCCAGACCCACAACATTTATATTTTTCCCCTTAGGAAACCTTCACAGTACTACCAGGGCGAACCTTCATCATTGTGACATCCCAAGATGATGTCACTTTGTCAATCACATGCAGAATTTATGCAGAGAGCTCTCTGACTGAATCAAGAGTGCTTCAGAGAGAGGAAACAAAACTTTGCCATACTCCCTTTTGAAAAACTTCTCTCTTTGGCTTAATAGGGTACAACAAGAGTTTTTATTTGTGTGTGTTGAAGAAATAAACAATTATATCTTAATTGGATTCATTGCATTTTCATCCTATTTCAGAGAAACATTTGAGTGGTATTTTAAAGATTTCTAAAGAATATTCAGATACATTCATTTGCTTTGTTCTCCATACCTTCCACATGGCTAGGGAGGTGTTATCAGCACATCCTTCTATTATATGAACATTCAAATAAAAACATGCTGGGCAGAAATGAGGACTAGTGATGAAATAAATACATGCCGCTAGGAATGTTCTTAATGTCACTGATACTTGAGGTAAATGGTCAATTTATGTGTTATATATTTCACTGGGAAAAGAAAAGAGAGACAAGGAGAATTTAGTCTTTATCTTTAAGTAGTAGGGGTAGGATAGCCTGGTGAAAGGTGAGGAGGGAAGAAAATCAGCCCCAGACAAGCTGTTTTATAGGCATGATGCTGACTGAGAAGTGGCTGATCAAGCAAAAGCCTATCCTTCAGCCACGGCAGAGGATTAAGGGTGTAGAAAATAGTCCCATGGACTAGAATTGGTTTGAGCTTAATAAGAGAGTCTTGACTTTTGATTTTGATATTGTTCTAAGAATTGCTTCTTTATAAATTTGTCCTGGGCCATGGTTGTATCTAGTTTCACCCAGGCTTATGCCTGAATCCCCACAAAGGCACCTTCCCTTGCAATATTCTACAGAGAATATTTATAATTCTATATAATTATCCAACAGTTGAAAGAGAGAATTTACACTGGGTGGTGTGGTACATGCCTTTAGTTCCAGTACTCAGGAACTAGAGTCAAGAGATTTCTAAGTTTGAGGCCAGCCTTGTCTATGTAGTGAGTTCCAGGACAGACAGGGCTACCCAGAGAAACCTTGTTTCAAAAAAAAAAAAAAACAAAGGAGGAGGAGGAGGAGGAGGAGGAGGAGGAGGAGGAGGAGGAGGAG
>NW_021622652.1:0-8940 GCF_004785775.1 Grammomys surdaster | reverse complement strand
GGAGGAGGAGGAGGAGGAGGAGGAGGAGGAGGAGAAAAGAAAAAAAGAAAGAAAAAGAGAGAGAATTTCAATTCTTTTCACCTAGATTTCTCAAAAGGCATCTTACTTTAGGGCACATTGGCCTGTTCCTCCCCTGTGCCACTGTGTGGTCTTTGTCAACCAATTCATAATCACCAAGATCTAGAAAACTGTGTCGCCTCACACTTGTCCGTGTATTCTTTGCTGCCTGTGTCCTGTGCTTTTCTTCATATTCTCTCCTAATCACATGCTACAATGCTACACTCTTTTCAAAGATAAAACTTCAATTCCTAGCGCCTTTTCATCATCAACCATCATCAAAAACACTGTCTGCCTGATTTGGGATGTGTGCCCATGATCCTTTCTGTCTTTAGCCTTCTCATTAGTAAGCTGATGTGGATGATGGTTCATTCATATTTCAGAAAGTATATTTTGCAGAACAGCAATAAGGATCTCTTGAAAAAGTTATTCTGATATTATATAAGTTAAAAAGTATTTAATCAAATCGTATTTTTTCTATATTGTTCTTGATGGAACAGCAAGTTCTGTCAAGTCAGAAATGTCTGTTGTGCTCTCTGCTGTGTCCCCCATACATAGGAGAGTACCTGACACTTGTGATGTACTGGTTATTTCTAGAGTGAGTGATTTGCAGAAACTTTATCAAACTTGTACCTATTATAAGTGTTCAAAAAATGAATGCCGTTTGTAATGTGCTGGCTACTTTGACAACTTGACCCTAGCTGAGTCATCTGAGAAAAGGGAACTCCAGTTGAGAAAGTGGGCTTATAATATCAAGCCATGCCAAGTCTATAGAGCGTTTTCTTAATTAATGATTAAAAGGGAAAGGCCCAGCCCATTGTGAGAGGTGCCCACCATGGGCTGGTAGTCCTGGATTCTATAAGAAAGAAGGCTGAGAAAGCCATAAGGAGCAAGCCAGTAAGCAGCACTCCTCCATGGCCTCTGCATCAGCACCCACCTTGAGGTTCCTGCTTTATTTGCATTCCTGCCCTGACTTCATTCACTGATGAACTGTGATATGGATGTGTAAGTGAAATAAACCATTTTCTTCCCACATTTCTTTTGTTCATGGTGTTTTATCACAGCAATAGAAAGTCTACCTAACACATATAATCTTTCTTTTTACTTCTCTTTCCTAGACACATGGCAAAACTGATTAGGTCAGCACACATTAAATTACTGTTGAAACCCCTTTTGAACTAATTCTTTTAGTCTTTTGCTGTAATTATTATAAGCACTGTGAGAGAGAAAGAAGTTGAAAATATTTTGAGCTGTTAGTAATTTTTATTTTTTCTGAACAATAAAATGTGTTAAAATATTTTGACATATGTGAAACATCACCCCAAACTCATCTTAGCTTAACAGTTTATAAGTGATGCTTGGACATATAAAGAGCTGAAAAAATCTTAGTGCATTTTTAAAGATATATTTGTAATCAGAATTAGAAGAAAATATGCCTCTTTTTTTTGTCAGAAAACAAGTGACCCAATTATATTCTCTTATTTACTCCTAGTTAGAGAGAACTGTACTGCTCCCCTTCCAACTAAACATAAGCCAATGTGCTGTTGACAGTCTCTTATGTCCTCTCCTTCCCCTTGCCCTTTGATATACTTTGTAGAAGTGGAAAGACTGTGATTCTGTCTTGCAGAAGTGAATTTCCATGTTGGCTCTTAGCACAAAGCATCTACATACAAAGCCTTATGGCTAAGCTTCAGTAAACTAGGCCTTCCATAAGGACCTTGGTGCACCCATTTCCTCTGCCTTAAAGACCCCCAACCTCTTTCCTTTTCTGTCTAGCTGACTTCCTTGGGGAAGCAATCTGAACACTTACCTCCTGTTCCATAGTCTCCATACTTCTCTCAAAACATTCCAGGTTCAGATGAGTTTGAAGCTCTAGGCTTTTCTCTTTTTCTTTTTTTTTTTAATTTTACTTTATGTGCATTGATGTTTTGCCTGCATGAATCATTGAATCTGGGAGTTACAGGCAGTTCTGAGCTGGCATGTGGGTGCTAAGAATTGAACCCTGGTCTTCTTGAAGACCAGTTAATACTCTTAACAGATGAGCCAACTCCCCATCCCCAGCTCTAGAGTTAGGATTTTCTTAAAGATATATGTGTTTACTTTTTTACAGGGGTACATTCAAGAGTGATTGCACAGAACCTGGATTTGAGAAAACATTGATGGGAAAGATCAGCAAAGAACCAGATATGATGTTATGGGCATCAGTAGTTCCTAAATTTTACAGGGCTTGCGTCATGTGTGAAGGGTAATATGAAACTATGAGTTATTTTGTTTTCCATATTCTGAGAAGATCTCTTCCCTTTCCTGAAGGCTTTTTTTTTTCTAAGTCATGCCTTTTTGTTGGAAAACAACAACAACAAAAAAAGTCCTACAGCAGTAAGACATGGAGGAAGTTCCAGAAAACCTCAGACATGATAAAAACAGGCTCCAGTTTTTACAAGAATCTTGTAAAATCTTCATACATGCAGGAGTATGTGTTTTTGAGGATAGAGTATACAGGAAAAAAGATGAGAAAATTCAGAGAACTTTGCGTTCTTTGCCAACTTTTAACAAGCCCAAGAGAGAGGCAAATATCAGGAAAGACCTAAGGATGGTCTGCCTGGTTCTCATCTCTGTCTTTGACTGTATTCATAAATGTCATAAGACATGATCACATGAATTTTAGACTTCTACTATTCAACTCATTAGACACACCAATGGTCAAAAGTAATCATATGACCCTGCCTATCACAAAACAACTGGGAATGAAGAGAACAATGTGTATGACTTGTACTTCTAAAATGTATACACTGAAACCCTGCCTCCCAATGTAAAGACAACATAGGAGCATTAGAAGAACTGGAAGAACCTTGTCTCAAGAACCTAAGATGCATTCTGAATTGTCAAAGGTCTGTAATACCACAGATCTAGGTGGGCATGAGTTAAGTTAAAAAGCAAGTTTCATACTGGTTTGACAAAGAGCTTTCAAAATGATCTGGAAGACCAGGAATAAATTTAGAATTCTTAACTACCTCACAACTGATATTTAAAAAATGACATGACAAGAGCCAGCCTCTGTCACTCTCCTACCCATTCTCTGTCTGTAATTAACATCTTACCACATACTGAGGAAGGTCAGTGTATATATGCATACATTATCCTAACTTACACATCCCAGCTCTGTCCACAGCCCCACCCCCTACTTCATTTCAAACTGCTAGGAATGCACATACAGCAATCATTCTTTGCCTTTGAAGGACAGATACAAAGAAGAGGTAGGTCCCCACACCCTGAAAGCAAGAAAGTCCAGGTGTCTATCAGGTCTGATAAGGTATGGCCAGTTTATAACTACTTGGCCCTGCAAACTCTCCTTCAGAAAAAGATGCAGCCTCAGGAAGGATAACACAGAGCTCCAGCTGACCATGCTGGTCCTGGGGCCCTTGGTAGGTACACATGTACCTCACTCCCAAGCAGAAGCTCTTCTTAGTGGACCTCATCAGACTTCCATACACTTTTGTTGATGTTGTTAGGTTTTGTTGTAGTTTTGTTTTGATGGATTTGTTGTTATTGGTGGTGATGGTGGTGCTATTCTGGCTTTGTGTTTTGTTGATTTTTTTCCCTAAGAAGAATCGTATGAGGTGTTGCTTTGAGGACAACCAGGACTCAGCCTACATGGCCTCTACACATCCTGAAGACTAACTCAGGGAAAATAGGATGCTGAAAACTAAATACTTGGCTAATCTATGTCAGCTGCTGAAGAAAAATGGGAAAAAAAAGCATGGGGACATGAGAGACAGATGGGAAGAAAGGACACATCTGCATCTCAAGGTTGGAATCTTCTAAGGTTTTAACCTTGGACAGGAAATTGCAGCTGTAAAATTGTTTGATAAATACTAAAGGTTTTTTTTTAAAAAATGGAGTCCATTTTAATCAATAATGCTAGAAGAAAGGTTGGATTATCTTTGCATTGTCTGTAGAGAGTGCTACAGTGCTTTGTCATAGAAACAGATGATTGGAGTGTGCAGCCATAGATGTACAGGCAGCCAAGTTTATCATGTTTTGAAAAGTGCTGGACAGTATTTCAATACATTTGTAAGAGATATATTAGTTCTTTTTCACATAGCTGTGACCAATCACTGATAAGAAAAAAAGCATAAAGTAAGAAAGGGTTATTTGGACTCACAGTTTAAAGAGACATAGTCCATGGATGGAGAAGTCATGGTGGCAGGGGAATGAAGAGACTGGCCATACTGAGTCCACAATCAAGCCATAGAGTGAGGTCTCAGTGACCCACTCCCTGTATCTCCCACTTAAGTTTCCACAATCTTCCAAAGCAGTGGCACCAGGCAGGGACCAACTTTTCAAACACATGAGCCCTGTGGTTGGCATTTTACATTCAAATCACAGAGACACCTGGAAATAGAAAACAAAGAGCACAAAACATGAACATAGTTGTTACCTCATCTGTTGCCACCAGTTCCTGAAGAATAAGCATTAGCTGTCTTGCAGCAAGCAAATACTACCTGTTCTACATTAGCCAAGCAGTCCTCGACAACAGCATTTGTAAGATGGCACACAGAGAGATTTTTTTTTAATTTTCCAAAAGGCATATGTCTAGTTCTTGGTCGAGCCAGTGATCCCAGAGAAACACAGATCCTTTCTTTAGATTTATAGTTTCATTAATAAAAGAATTTAAGAATGGACTCAAACTAAAGTATAAGGATAATTTTATTACCGAATAAGAGGGAGAAAAACGTCCTACAGCAGGCAAAGTGTACATCGCAGCAGTTGCCCAGAGGGGTGAAATGGAGAGGAGGAAGGGAAAGCCACACCATTTGACTTAAGCTGCCTCTAAAGTCAGCCACATAGGGGAAGGGAGACCTTAGGGATAGAATGAGGAAGCCCAAAGTACCAGATTAAGTTTCTTGAGTTCTGGCTAGCATCTGAAAGGAAAGGACAAAACAAAGAAAAGTTGGACTTTTCTGAGTTTCAGAAAAGTGGTAGTCCATGGTCTCATGGCAGTTTATAGGGACCACTCTGGGGGCAGAAATTCTAGGAAGAGAAAGTGTATTATTGGGGGCTGTGGCTTGCTCGCACGGGCGTGGGTCCAGTTAGGCTGAATTGTGGGTCCTGTGTCTGCCACCCCAAGAGGCAGGAACCACAGCTCAGGGGGCAGAAGCACAGGAAGCTGACTGAGTTCACTCCACACTCGCCGGGCAGATGTCGGGCTGTGAGAAGCTGGGCATGGGGAGACTACAGTCTAAGACCCCTGTTGGCCGGAGCTCTTGGGTTGGGCATCCCCCATTAAAGAGACAGACGAGGATCAGCTGGTCTCAGACCCTTGAGCTCTCAGGTACTGCTGAGAGGCCACAGAAGGTTTGAGACAGGGAAAGAGGGACAAGATAGGTTCTGGCAGCACCCAGCGGGGAAATAAGACTCCTGGTCATGGTAACTCACTTGGCTGAGTCATGGCTGGCTCAGCTAGCTCTGCTTGGGTTGCCAGCCCCTCCATGGCTGGAATGTAGAGAAGTCCTCCAGTGGGAGATTAGGCTGTGGCTCGGTAGTTGAAGGCCTTCTCCACAGTCCCCCATGGCGGGCCCCAAAGCCGAGAGGTAGTCCATGGTTTCAAAATGTTTATTGTCGTGACAGAAAGTGGAAGAAGCTGTACCCCGTGTTCTCAGGGCGAGCCTGAGGTTAAATACCTTTTGCAAGTAGAAGGAGGATCTGGGAAGGAATGCTTAATTGGCTACACCCTCTGGCCTTCAGGTATCTCATGAATAAGGAGATCTCTTGAGGCTCTGTGGCCTGTAGTCATGCCCTCTACCTGTGCTATGTTACTGAAGGCCACAAATCTTTCTTTGGGAGGAGCTGTGGATGGCTGAAGCTAAGTGAAAGGAACCAGGGCCCAGGATCAAGGCTGAACACCTACCGTCCCTTTAGGGTCTCCAAAATTTGAAGCCTGTGTTGACCAGGTACCCAGCTGCCTCTCACAGCACACCACCCCCACATATTATCTCATTAAAGGATGAATGATTCCTCCCATCACTTTAGCATGACTTAAGGTAAAATGGCCTTCTAGGGGTGGGGGTAGAGAGTGAAGGGTGGAGGGTCGGGGGTCACTTCACTCCTTAAAAATCAATTAAACTAAGTGAATAGAAGCAGAAGCACAGATTTCCTCTCTGGAGCTGTCTTGAATGTGGCTTCAAAAATACAAACATATGAGAGGCTTGCCTATCCAACTGAGTACTGATGCCAGTTGTGCCAACTGACAGAAAATCCCCTCGGACTGTTCTATCTTCCTGGGCTGGCCCAAGTTGTTGCCTCACTGTTACTCCCAGCCCCAGTTACATCATTAAGAAGAGGAAGCCCCAGAGGAATTTTGTCTCAGACAGTTTCTCTGCCAATACTGTTACTTGGGCTTTTAAAAACGAAACCAACCATCTGCTTCCCTGGCTTGTTGCATTCCTGAGCCACAGCTGCTGGCTCCATCAGCCAAGCAAGGAAGGAAGTTTTGGCCTCAGTGATGATAGACAATTTTCTCCTGTGGGGACTTAGGAACTCCAGTTTCCCCTCACATTTGTTGACATTCCTTAAATTCCCTCAGCTTCCTGGGCCTTTATTAGCCAGATGAAGCCTCATCTCCCTATTACTCAAATGAACATGTGAGATCTGGGTCCTGGACCTGGAATTAAGTACCTAGATGATTCTAACACTGCAAAAGTTGTACCTGGCACTGCCCAGCTGGGGAAGAAGAGCCAAGACACACTGTGGGGCCACAGTCATCTAAATATATAAAGCAAAGCGTTGTGACTATAAACTGTGTGAGACTGCTCAGAGCTGGTTCTGGCCTTCCTCTTCCTTCCCAGAACTCAAGACTATCCTAAAAATCTTTGCTACTCCTGAATACCAAAGCTATCCACTCCTGTTACCTTTCTTTGCCTCCTTTGATGGTTGTTCCTACAAGCAAGCTTGATTTCTTCTGCTACTGCACCCCGCCCTGCTTCTAGGAGGAAAGATTTCCTGTTCATCACAGCAACAGCTTTGTGCCTTTACATACTGTACATAAGCACTGCACAGGCATTATCTAGTTTTTCTGGATTCTCCTGATTCCTCCTTGATGTGCTTTATAGTCTCTCTTCTACACAATAAGGCAAATGAGCAAATACCTTTTATTCTACACTGTATTATCGGCTCTCATAACAGCCAGACTTCTCCCTGCACTGTGTCCCCAGAATATGAGGTAAGATAGAAAAATAGGAGAAAGTAAGAGAACTTGGGAAGGGAAAGCCCCTCTTCCCAGGATCAACTGTGTGTGTGTGGGGGGGGTGTATGTGCATGTATGTGTGTGTGGTATGTGTGTATGTGCATGTATGTTGTGTGGTGTGTATGTATGTGTGTATATGTGTGTATGTGTGTGATGTGTGTGTGTATGTGCATGTGTGTGTGGTGTGTGTATATGTGTGTGATGTGTATTGGGTTGTGTGTTTGTAATGTGTGTTGTGTGTCTGTGTTTATGACTGAGAAACAAAAACTTTCACCAAACTAACATAAATCAAGATTACCAAGACTACAGTATTCTTTTCCCAAGAGGTCGCTCAAACAAGGGTGTTAAATACAACAAATGGACTGTTCTACTTGAGACCAGAATGCTTATTCAAACCACCACAATGCATCTGAATGCTATGTTACAAAATAGCAGAACCTGAGAAGAATCATATGTTTGAGAATTTTAAGCATCTAGGACTATGAAAAAGAATAGGGACTTTGGGGCTAGAAAGATTGCTCAATGGTTTAGAGTTTTTGGAGGAGAATCTCTAAAAATTTGTGGGGAGGGGATTGCTTTATGAAGATAAAGGGTCTCTTACATCACAAGAGCTGTCTCAGAAACCAAGTCATGAAAATGGACAATAAATAGTCTGGTGATGTTGTTGCCTACTCTTTGAAACAGTCTACTCTAGTTAGTAAGGTTCTATGGAAAGAATACATGATAATTGATTTTTATTTTAGATGTTTTCTCTTTAGGCAGATAGAGGAATTACATAGAAAATTTCTCTCCATACTTTGAGAGATGGAGGAAAAATATACAGCTGGAGAGGAGAAGATCAGAGAGACCTTACAGTTCAGTGCCAAAGTACAAAATGCAGTGTGGTTTTCTGAGCCCCAGTGGTGCCTAATTAGAAGAGTATTTACCAATCCTAGTGTTTCAAATCTTCCCCATTATTGTTAACTGAGTCTGCGTCCTCTAAAGGGGTTTCTGTTACTGGGCCTGGGTCACAGCCTGAACCCTGAGCAGGTCAATTAGAAAAAATAATAATTGTGAGGAGCAGAGAAAAGAGAGTTATTCAGTATTGTCACATTTGCAAGACGAACAGATAAAGAGGATCAGTCTTCACAGGTATGACTCAAAGTTATGAGAGCACCTGCTGCAATTTCAAGATTCTGGGTTGCTGGGAGGAAGAAAGGAGCCCAGGACAGATAAGTGAATGAATGACAGAAATAGAGACAGTTAGGATAGAAGTTTCAAGGGTGGTAGTAGGCCAGCAAGACAGAGGTGGGGTGTGTGGAGGTGCATGGATCCATAAGAACCATGACCCATTTTTAGTAGTCTTTTTTCATTGGATATTTTATTTACATTTCAGATGTTATCCCCTTACCCTATTCCTCCCCTCACCACCTAGGAACCCCCTATCCCATCGCCCCTCCTCCTGCTTCTATGAGGATGTGACCCCACCTACCCCCCCACTCCAACCTCCCCACCCTCGAATTCCCCCACACGCGGCATCCAGCCTTCATGGGACCAAGGATATCCTCTCTCACCTATGCCCAACAGGGCTATCCTCCCTTAAATATACAGCTAGAGCCATGGGTCCCTCCCTAAGTGCTCCCAGGCTGGTGGTTTAGACC
>NW_021622651.1:0-2917 GCF_004785775.1 Grammomys surdaster | reverse complement strand
CAATAGTCATCAGTCATAGATAATAGTAAGTCTGAAATAAATGAACATGAATAATCAGTATTCACCATTCATGGAAAATAGTAAATCAGAAATAAATTAGCAAGAATAATCAATAGTCATCAGTTATAGTTCATGGGAAGTCAGAAATAAATGAAACTGAAATATCAATAGTCATCAGTCATCGATATTAGTAAGTCAGAAATAAATGAACATGAATAATCAACATTCACTATTCGAAAAAAAGGGTAAATCTGACTAACTAAACATGAATAATCAATAGTCATCAGTCATAGTTAATAGGAAATCAGAAATAAACAAAGCTGAAATATCAATAGTCATCAGTCATAGATAAGAATAAGTCAGAAATAAATGAACATGAATAATCAATATTCACCATTCGTGGATAATAGTAAATCAGATATAAATGAACATGAATAATCA
The DNA here is from genome assembly GCF_004785775.1 of Grammomys surdaster. Taxonomy (NCBI): domain Eukaryota; kingdom Metazoa; phylum Chordata; class Mammalia; order Rodentia; family Muridae; genus Grammomys; species Grammomys surdaster. Next base: position 2,476 of record NW_021622651.1, on the reverse strand, counting down.
ATAGTCATCAGTCATACTTAATAGTAAACCAGAAAAAAATAAAAATGAAGTATCAATAGTCATCAGTCATAGATAATAATAAGTCAGAAATAAATGAACATGAATAATCAATATTCACCATTGGTGGATAATAGTAAATCAGAAATAAATGAACTTCAATAATTAATAGTCATCAGTCATAATTCATGGGAAATCAGAAGTAAATAAAGCTGAAGTACCAGTAGTCATCAGTCACAGGTAATAGAAAATTAGAAATAAATGAACAGGAATAATCAATATTCACGATTCATGGATAATAGTAAACCAGAAATAAAAAACATGATTAATCAATAGTCATCAGTCATAGTTCATAAGAAATCAGAAATAAATAAAGCTGAAATATCAATAGTCATCACTCATACATAAGAGTAAGTCAGAAAAAAATCAACAGGAAAAATCAATATTCACGATCGTGGATAATAGTAAATCCGATATAAATGAACAAGAATAATCAATAGTCATCAGTCATAGTTAATAGTAAACCAGAAAAAAATAAAAATGAAATATCAATAGTCATCAGTCATAGATAATAGTAAGTCAGAAATAAAAGAACATGGATATTCAATATTCAGCATTCGTGGATAATAGTAAATCTGATATAATTCAACATGAATAAACAATATACACCATTCATGGATTTTAGTAACCAGATATAAATGAGCATGAGTAATAAATAGTCATCAGTCATAATTAATAGTAAACCAGAAAAAAATAAGGTGAAATATCAATAGTCATCAGTCATAGATAATAGTAAATCCTAAATAAATGAACATGAATCATCAATATTCACCATTCGTGGATAATAGTAAATCAGAAATAAATGACCATGAATAATCAATAGTCATCGGTCATAGTTCATGGGAAATCAGAAATAAATAAAGCTGAAGTAACAATAGTCATCAGTCATAGATAATACTAAATCAGAAATAATTGAACAAAAATAATCAATATTCACGATAATTACATAACAGTAAATTAGAAATAATTGATCATGAATAACCAATAGTCATCAGTCATAGTTAATTTTAAACCAGAAAAAAATAAAGCTCAAATATCAATAGTCATTAGTAATAGATAGTAGTAAGTCAGAAATAAGTGAACAGGAATAAACAATATTCACCATTTGTGGATAATATTAAATCAGAAATAAATGAAAAAGAATAATCAATAGTAATCAATCATAGTTCATGGGAAGTCAGAAATAAATAAAGCTGAAATATCAATAGTCATCAGTCATAGATAACAGGAAGTCAGAAATAAATGAACATGAAAAATCAATATTCAGCATTCGTGGATTATTGTAAATCAGAAACAAAGGAACATGAATAATCAATATTCACCATTCGTGGATAACGGTAAATCTGAAAAAAATGGACATGAATAATCGATAGTCCTCAGTCATAGTTCATAGTAAATCAGAAAAATATTAAGCGAAATATCAATAGTCATCAGTCATAGATAATAGTAAGCGAGAAATAAACGAACATGAATAATCAATATTCACCATTCATGGATAATGCAAAATCTGAAAAAAATGAACATGAATTTTCAATAGTCATCAGTCGTATTTAATTGGAAATCAGAAATAAACGGAGATGAAATATGATTAGTCATCAGTTATAGATAATAGTAAGTCAGAAATAAATGAACAGGAATAATCGATATTCACCATTCGTGGATAATAATAAATCACAAATTAATGAACTTGAATAATCAATAGTTATCATTTATAGTACATGGGAAATCAGAAATAAATGAATCTGAAGTATCCAAAGTCATCAATAATAAATAATAGCAAGTCAGAAATAAATGAACATGAATAATCAATACTCATGATTCGTGGATAATAGTAAATCATATTTAGATGAACATGAATAACCAAAAGTTATCAGTCATAGTTAAAAAGCAATCAGAAATAAATAAAGGGAAATATCAGTAGTCATCAGACAGAGATAATAGTAAGTCAGAAGTAAATGAACATAAATAATCAATATTCACTATTCGAGGATAAGAGTAAATCAGATATAAATGAATATGAATAATAAATAGTCATCCGTCATACTTAATAGTGAAGCAGAAAATAAAATAAAGCTGAAATATTAATAGACATCTTTCATCGATAATAGTAAGTCAGCAATAAATGAACATGCATAATCAACATTCAGTATTCGTGGATAATACTTAATCAGAAATAAATGAACATGAATAATCATTAATCATCAGTCACACTTAAAAGTAAATCACAAATATATAAAGCTGAAATATCAATATTCACCAATCGTTGATAATAGTAAATCAGAAATAAATGAACATGAATAATCAATATTCTCCATTCGTGGTTAATAGTAAATCTGAAAAAACAACATGAATAATCAATAGTCATCAGTCATAATTAATAGGAAGCCAGAAATACATAAAGCTGAAATATCAATAGTCA
>NW_021622650.1:0-2812 GCF_004785775.1 Grammomys surdaster | reverse complement strand
GTGTTTGTCTCACCATGAGAAACTTCACACCAGATGGCTCCTGTATTGGAGACTTTCCTTGTGGCTGTGTCAAGATACCTCACAGAAGCAATTAAAGGCACAAGGACCTCATTTTGATTGATGTTTTCAGGCAGTCCTTGGTGATGGAGAAGGCACGAAGCAGGAAAGGCTGGCCACATTGCATCCCCAAGCAGGGAGCAAAGCAATGAATGCTGACACTGCTAGCTTGTCTTTTGTACTTAGTCCAGGACCCCAGGCAATGAAATGGTGTTACCTACGCTTAGGGTGTGTCTTCACACCGCAATTCAATCTAGAAACTCACAGATACAGTGAAGCTTGTCTCTTGGGTGATTCTATATCCTATCATGTTGATGATCCATATTAATCATCACAGTTTTCTTCTGCGTGTCTTTCACCCTCACTGACTTTTATCTTTGTACCCTACAGAACATTCAGTACAGACATTAGCAGATGGTGAGGACTCAGGGGACCCCACTGGGCTCCCCGAAGGCCATTTCTAGAAGTACGCCATACCTGGCCAAGGAGTAGCTCCGTTATGCATGCTCTGTTAGCATGAAAGACTCCACATCAGAGCCTCTCTCCAGGCTCTGGTACACAAAGGTCAAAAAATCAAACTTCCTCCACAAACTTCATGACACCCCTGGGGCCAATTTGAAAAGTTGGAGACCACAGGGCGAGCACTTATCCTTCTAAGGAACAGCTTCAGCTGGGCAGTGGTAATGTACACCTTTAATCTCAGCACTCTGGAGGCAGAGACAGGGAGGCTTATAGTCCAATACCAGCCTGATCCAGGACGGCCAGGACTATACAAAGAAACACTGTCTCAAAAGAACACAAAACAATAACAACAGCAGCAGCAACAACAGGGAAAGTGTCATTGTAAAATGAATTTAATTTTTAAGTCCATCCAAAAGTGAATAGTCACATGTCTTTCCTTCTGACTCACTGTGCATATGTATTTGCTTCTATAAGCATGGTTCCTGGGCCAGTTTCAGTTCTATAGGTAAAGTGCACGCTGTGATAGGCTGATTTTAAAAAAAAAAATCAGTTCGATTCCTGGCACCCATATAACAAACATTTCTACAGGAAGACGGTAGGCAGAGAGAGGAGAATGTTCAGGAAGCTCTCGGGCCAGCTAGCCTGGAGTATGCAATGTGGCAGAAACGCTATTCTCAGTACCCTCTCAGATGGAGCTCTGCTCCCATGTCCCAAAGAAAATCAAGAAGCAATATTTGCCCTCAGTCAAGAAGCTTCTGAAATCCCACCCACCCCCATCAAACAAATGTTCCTCATTTGATCCAAACTCTTTCAATTACATGCCTAAAAGAGACAAAGAGAATCCCACTACCACCTACCCCTGCTTTGATGACACTTTTAAAGCAGTTGCTTCCGTCATCCAGTTAAGCTGTCTGATAGTTAACAAATGGTCATCAAACCTGGACTGCTGCTTGTCTGTGAGTATCCAAGCTCCCTCGCCACCCCCCTCTTTCTCTCCCACTACCACCCCAGCCAGGGTCACACAATTCAGTCTTGGCTGATCTGTAACTCCATAGTAGACCAAGCCAGCCTGGACCTCGTATTAGTCCACCTGCCTCCTGAGGGCTGGATTAAAGGCGTACGCCACCTTGGCTAGCCTAACTTCTCTTATAACAGCACCCAGCACCGAGAAGATCAGTCCAATTAAAGCCTTTGTCATTTGTGTCCATCGAAAGAACAATCATGGGGCTGAGACTGTTTTCTCATTTAGCAGAGTGCTTACTAGGCATGCAAGAAGCCCTGGGTTCACTCTCCGAGACTGCATAAACTAGACATGGTGGCTCAGGCCTATAATTCTAGCATTACTAAACAATTACCAGGAAAATCAAGAGTTCAAGGTTATTCTTTGCTACATAGGGAGTTCAAAGCCAGCCCAGGAAACGTGAGATCCTATCCACCTCCCAACTCCCTTCACAAAACCCACAAGCATTAGCATCTAAAAGTAATGGTTTTAATGATTTCAAAACCAACACTGAGTGTTTATTCTCCCCACCTCAGTGAACCCTTGCTGTGAGAGGCATCTCAGCCCTTACACTGACCTTTGTCTCTCCGGGGCATTTGAGGAAATTCTCTGACATATGTCCTAGATTTGGTAAACTGAGGTCACACTTAGGTATAGCTCTAAGGATGCTATACAAAGCCAAGCCCACTCTTCTGGTTCTATTCCATTCTTCCCAAGATCCTCTCTGGTAACAGGAATGTCAACACACCCAAGAGTCTACACCAAAACTGTATCTTTTTTTTGCTGCTGTTATTATTGTTGTTGTCATCGTTGTCATCGTCATTGTTTCAACAAGAATTTTGAGCTGTAAAAGGTAGGCATTAGGGCTTCTGTAGCCCAGGAATATCCACGCTCTCTGGCCAGAACTGAAGGCAGAGAGAGTCAGCATGCCACCAAGCAGTGAGAAGCCATCCACACCAGCTTTCTTTCATTTGATTTATGGAATTTTGTATTCTAGCTTATTCAATATTTACATGCTTACTTTCACACTAAACCAAGTTTTTAGCTTCCGTATTCCCTCAGAAGACTTAAGGCTACATAATATGTTTTATGATTATTTCATAATTTATGTTTATTTTATAAATCCAGGCTTATCAAGTAAGCCTTCAGCCCTGTATAAAAGACAGCAATTTAGTGTCTTCCCTTCCTCCTACAGGGACGGAGCCTACTATTCAAATAGATTGGGTCACTCAACCAAGAAAGAACCTTGGAGGTAGACCCACATCTCTGTTCAGGGGCTCATTATCCCTGAGG
>NW_021622649.1:0-1339 GCF_004785775.1 Grammomys surdaster | reverse complement strand
AGAGACTTTCCTTGTGGTGTGACAAGATACCTCACAGAAGCAATTAAAGGCACAAGGAACTCATTTTGATTGATGTTTTCAGGCAGTCTTGGTGATGGAGAAGGCAGGAACCAGGAAAGACTGGCCACGTTGCATCCCCAAGCAGGGAGCAAAGCAATGAATGCTGACACTGCTAGCTTGTCTTTTGTATTTAGTCCAGGACCCCAGACAACGGAATGGTATTACCTACGCTTACAGTGTGTTTTCTCACTGAAATTCAATCTAGAAACTCACTCACAGATACAGTGAACTTTGTCTCTTGGGTGATCCTATATCCTATCACGTTGACGATCCATATTAATCATCACAGTTTTCTTCTGCATGTTTTTCACCCTCACCGGCTTTTATCTTTGTACCCTACAGAACATTCAGTACAGACGTTAGCAGATGGTGAGGACTCAGGGGACCCCACTGGGCTCCCTGAAGGCCATTTCTAGAAGTACGTCATACCTGGCCAAGGAGTAGCTCCATTATGCATGCTCCATTACGCATGCTCCTTTAGCATGAAAGACTCCATCCATATCAGAACCTCTCTCCAGGCTCTCGTACACAAAGGTCAAACAATCAAACTTCCTCCACAAACTTCATGACACCCCTGGGGCCAATTTGAAAAGTTGGAGACCAAAGGGCAAACACTTATCCTTCTAAGGAACAGCTTCAGCTGGTCAGTGGTAATGTACACCTTTAATCTCAGCACTCTGGAGGCAGAGACAGGGAGGTTTTTAGTCCAACACCAGCCTGGTCCAGGCCAGCCAGGACTATACAAAGAAACACTGTCTCATAAGAACACAAAACAATAATAACAACAGCAGCAACAACAGGGAAAGTGTCATTGTAAAATGAATTTAATTTTTAAGTCCATCCAAAAGTGAATAGTCACATGTCTTTCCTTCTGACTCACTGTGCATATGTATTTGGTTCTATAATCATGGTTCCTGGGCCAGTGACAGTTCTATAGGTAAAGTGCATGCTGTGATAGCCTGATTTAAAAAAAAAAAAAGCAGTTGGATCCCTGGCACCCAAATAAAAAGCATTTCTACAGGAAGATAGTAGGCAGAGAGAGGAGAATGTTCAGGAAGCTCAAGGGCCAGCTAGCCTGGAGTTATGCAATGTGGCAGAAATGCTATTCTCAGTACTCCTCTCAGATGGAGCTCTGCTCCTATGTCCCAAAGAAAATCAAGAAGCAATATTTGCCCTCAGTCAAGAAGCTTCTGAAATCCCACCCACCCCCATCAAACAAATGTTCCTCATTCGATCCAAACTCTTTCAATTACATGCCTAAAAGAGACAAAGAGAATCC
>NW_021622648.1:0-1575 GCF_004785775.1 Grammomys surdaster | reverse complement strand
GATCCAAACTCTTTCAATTACATGCCTAAAAGAGACAAAGAGAATCCCACTACCACCTACCCCTGCTTTGATGACACATTTAAAGCAGTTGCTTCCGTCATCCAGTTAAGCTGCCTGAGAGTTAACAAATGGTCACCAAACCTGGACCACTGCTTGTTTGTGAATATCCAAGCTCCCTCGCCACACCCCTCTTTCTCTCCCCCTACCACCCCAGCCAGGGTCACACAATTCAGTCTTGGCTGACCTGTAACTCTGTAGTAGACCAAGCCAGCCTTGACCTCGTATTAGTCCACCTGCCTCCTGAGGGCTTGGATTAAAGGTGTACGCCACCTTGGCTAGCCTAACTTCTCTTATAATAGCACCCAGTACCGAGAAGATCAGTCCAATTAAAGCCTTTGTCATTTGTTTCCATCGAAAGAACAATCATGGGGCTGAGACTGTTTTCTCATTTATTGGAGTGCTTACTAGGCATGCAAGAAGCCCTGGGTTCACTCTCCGAGACTGCATAAACTAGACATGGTGGCACAGGACTATAATTCTAGCATTACTAAAGAGTTAGCAGGAGAATCAAGAGTTCAAGGTTACTCTTTGCTACATAGGGAGTTCAAGGCCAGCCCAAGAGACATGAGATCCTACCCTCCTCCCAACTCCCTTCACAAAACCCACAAGCATTAGCATCTAAAAGTAATGGTTTTAATGATTTCAAAACCAACACTGAATGTATGTTCTCCCCACCTCAGTGAACCCTTGCTGTGAGAGGCCTCTCAGCCTTCAGGTTAACCTTGTCTCTCAGGGGCATTTGAAGAAATTCTCTGACATATGTCCTAGATTTGGTAAACTGAGGTCACACTTAGGTATAGCCCTAAGAATGCTATACTAAGCCAAGCCCACTCTTCTGGTTCTGTTCCATTCTTCCCAAAATCCTCTCTGGTAACAGGAATGTCAACACACCCAAGAGTCTACACCAAAACTGTATCTTTGTTTGCTGCTGTTATTGTTGTTGTTGTCATGGTCATTGTTTCAACAAGAATTTTGAGCTGTAAAAGGTTGGCTTTAGGGCTCCTGTAGCCCAGGAATTCCCACGCTCTCTGGTCAGAACTGAAGGCAGAGAGAGTCAGCATGCCACCAAGCAGTGAGAAGCCATTCACACCAGCTTTCTTTCATTTGATATATGGAATTTTGTATTCTAGCTTATTCAATATTTGCATGCTTACTTTCACACTAAACCAAGTTTTTAGCTTCCGTATTCCCTCAGAAGACTTAAGGCTACATAATATGTTTTATGATTATTTCATAATTTATGTTTATTTTATAAATCCAGGCTTATCATGTAGGCCTTCAGCCCTGTGTAAAAGACAGCAGTTTAGTGTCTTCCCATCCTCCTACAGGGACGGAGCCTACTGTTCAAATAGATTGGGTCACTCAACCAAGGAAGAACCTTGGAGGTAGACCCACATCTCTGTTCAGGGCTCATTACCCCTGAGGGCTAACACCATTCAGAACCACTCAATGAGTCTAACTCATAAGTCCATGGTCAATTTTTTAATCTCCCCATATGTCTGCTACATTTTGGGG
>NW_021622647.1:0-1417 GCF_004785775.1 Grammomys surdaster | reverse complement strand
ACCCAACAAAAGCCTCCGGGATGACTCTCAGACCCTAGTGTTTGTCTTACCATGAGAAACTTCACACCAGATGGCTCCTGTATTAGAGACTTTCCTTGTGGTGTGACAAGATACTTCACAGAAGCAATTAAAGGCACAAGCAACTCATTTTGATTGATGTTTTCAGGCAGTCTTGGTGATGGAGAAGGCAGGAACCAGGAAAGACTGGCCACGTTGCATCCCCAAGCAGGGAGCAAAGCAATGAATGCTGACACTGCTAGCTTGTCTTTTGTATTTAGTCCAGGACCCCAGACAACAGAATGGTATTACCTACGCTTACAGTGTGTTTTCTCACTGAAATTCAATCTAGAAACTCACTCACAGATACAGTGAACTTTGTCTCTTGGGTGATCCTATATCCTATCACGTTGACGATCCATATTAATCATCACAGTTTTCTTCTGCATGTCTTTCACCCTCACCGACTTTTATCTTTGTACCCTACAGAACATTCAGTACAGATGTTAGCAGATGGTGAGGACTCAGGGGACCCCACTGGGCTCCCTGAAGGCCATTTCTAGAAGTACGTCATACCTGGCCAAGGAGTAGCTCCATTATGCATGCTCCATTACGAATGCTCCTTTAGCATGAAAGACTCCATCCATATCAGAACCTCTCTCCAGGCTCTCGTACACAAAGGTCAAACAATCAAACTTCCTCCACACACTTCATGACACCCCTGGGGCCAATTTGAAAAGTTGGAGACCAAAGGGCAAACACTTATCCTTCTAAGGAACAGCTTCAGCTGGTCAGTGGTAATGTACACCTTTAATCTCAGCACTCTGGAGGCAGAGACAGGGAGGTTTTTAGTCCAACACCAGCCTGGTCCAGGCCAGCCAGGACTATACAAAGAAACACTGTCTCATAAGAACACAAAACAATAATAACAACAGCAGCAACAACAGGGAAAGTGTCATTGTAAAATGAATTTAATTTTTAAGTCCATCCAAAAGTGAATAGTCACGTCTTTCCTTCTGACTCACTGTGCATATGTATTTGGTTCTATAATCATGGTTCCTGGGCCAGTGACAGTTCTATAGGTAAAGTGCATGCTGTGATAGCCTGATTTAAAAAAAAATCACTTGGACCCCTGGCACCCAAATAAAAAGCATTTCTACAGGAAGATAGTAGGCAGAGAGAGGAGAATGTTCAGGAAGCTCAAGGGCCAGCTAGCCTGGAGTTATGCAATGTGGCAGAAATGCTATTCTCAGTACTCCTCTCAGATGGAGCTCTGCTCCCATGTCCCAAAGAAAATCAAGAAGCAATATTTGCCCTCAGTCAAGAAGCTTCTGAAATCCCACCCACCCCCATCAAACAAATGTTCCTCATTTGATCCAAACTCTTTCAATTACATGCCTAAAAGAGACAAAGAGAATCC
>NW_021622646.1:0-3400 GCF_004785775.1 Grammomys surdaster | reverse complement strand
AAGTGGTCTATCTCACAGGGTCCACAGAAGTTCAAGGAGAAAATAAAATTGGTCTGTCCCAACCCTACTATACATCCCATTCCCCATGAAACTATTGCCAAATGGGCACATACCCCATGACTCATTCGGGTTGCATAGTGGAGTGGGGCACATATGGCTATGCAGCGGTCAAATGCCATGGCTGCCAATAGGCAGCACTCAGTTATACCAAAAAATGAGAAGAAAAACATCTGTGTGGCACATCCCTCCCGAGAGATCCCTCGATCCTCACTCACAAGGCTCTGCAACATCTTGGGTATTACAGAGCAAGTATAGCCAATCTCCAGGAGAGACAAGTTGGCTAGAAAGAAATACATAGGGGTGTGTAGAGCTGGACTGGTGCAGATGGCAAAGGTTATAAGAGCATTTCCTGTCAGTGATACTAAGAACATGAAGAGGATGATGGTGAACAGGAGGAAGCATTCTCCAGGAACCTCAGAGAACTTGGCAAATGCAAAGCGTTTGACAGACAAACTATTCTCCTGCCACAGAGAACAGTTGATATTCATCTCCTGAAAGAAAGGACAGCAAATCATTACAAGAATTTTTGCAGATGAGGGAAATTATTCAGACTCTGTCTATTTGTCTCTTTCCCCTTAAGTCTCTCTTCCTCTCAAGTGTGTAAGTGTGTGTGTGTGTGTGTGTGTGTAATAAATATATGGACACACATGTGCTTGTACAAATTTCAAGTATTTCTTGTTTTGTCTTCACCTAATTGTTGCAACAGCATGTTACTTGACCTGGAGCTACTTGTTTTTGCTAGACTGAGTCAAGGATCTACCTTCTTTTGCTTTTCATACTCTTAGAGTTGGAATTACCTCTAAATGCTGGATTGCTCAGTCTTTCATGGGAACTGTGGATCCAAACTCCACTCACTCCTCACACCTGGACAGCAAGTATATTATTCACTGAACCATTTCTATAGCACATCATTTTATTAATTCCAGAACTTCTGGTAAATTGAAAATTTGCTCATGAAATTTTTTTAAAAAATTCAGAAATCACCAATCACCCTCAATTTTTTAAAAATCCAATCCTTTCCCTGCTCATACTACTAGGTGATTTTTCCAATATATACTTCGTTGTCAACCATTAAATGACACAATATTAGCTGGGAAAAGTGGTATATCCTTTACCCCCAAGAGTTTTGTGGCTGAGGCAGAAAGTCACTGTAAGTTCAATGGTAGCCTAGATTACAGAGTGATACTGTGCTAACAAAGGAGAAAGGTAAACAGATGGTTAGTTGTCCTTTTAGGTTCCCTTTAGTCAATTGTCAATGCTAGCATAAAAAGGTACTTTCAAATTTATTTTTGTTTCTTTATTCCTGTTAGCTAGTGCTCCCCCCTCTCCATTTCCCTCCCTCCCTCCTTCTCTCTTCTTCCCCCATTTCTTCCTTTTTTCTTGTGACAGGGTCTCACTTTGTACTTACCATTTTTAACTCAATATTTTCTTATTGGATTCTGACTCCTTTTCAGTAATTGTTTTTTTAGAGTTTATAGATTCTCATCTATCAGTTAAATTTGTATGTATATGTATACCTGTTGTATATTTTCACATCTGGAAGGAGCTACACAGTTTCCTCAGTGACATAGATTTAAAAGCCAAGGGAGAAATGTAGCCACAAAGAGGAATGTCTGACTTGGGCTTAACTGGTGACTTAAAAAAATGTCCTTTGTAAATATCCTCGTACCATTTAAACTCCAGCAACCCAATGCAAACATCTGCATTAGTGATGAGGACTCCTGAGACTGGGGAAATGGAGGAAGTCCTTGTGGAGGAATGGATGACAGTAAATACTGGCAACTTATCAGTCTGTGCATATTTGTTCATTTTATACTTTTAGCAGCAAAATACAGTCTGTAATAAGTATATTTCATACCTTCCAGAGTTCATAGTCAAATAAAAATTGGAGCATCAGAAGGTCTCTATATACTTATAAAACTATTATCTAATACAAATGCTATTCTGTTGAGCTATTAAAAATACTAAATAACACAAAATGAAGTGAGAATTTTAAATCAGTAAAAATTTCTGTCCTTGTTATTTGAAATTATATTGAAAGAGTCAAAACCTGACTAAATTTTCTACTGTTTTTAGGTCTCCATCAGCTGTTGAGTTTATCCTCAGATGCCAAGATCAATGTAATAGAATTCCATTTGGGATTCATACCAGAAAGTTCTATTTTCATAATGACCTATAAGAGGAGAATTATGTCTCATGTATTGTATGTAGACACATATATGTCCACAAACAGATCTCCAGGTTCTTCACAAGTATCAGAATAGGCTGTAATGGATAAGCCTCTGTCTCTAATCTTAGTAATCTTCTCCAAGTAATATTTCAGATACGTCAACTTGAGCTGTTTCAGCTTAAAGATGCAAATATTTTGAAGCCCAATGTGAAATAAGTAGTAAAATGTTCATTAAAGTGCAAACGTGTCCAGCCTGGGAAGCCTCTTATGGAGGTAGTCAGGGACATTGAGTGGCTATCCTCTGGAGTGACCAAACTAGTAACAGAATGAAGCCATTCACATAGAGTTGTAATATAATATTTTATGTATCAATTATGAATTCTATTTGATACATAGATCTTCAATGTTATAAAGATCCTTTGTGAAGTAAACATGTTTATGGTGGACTTGATTCCTTATCTCATCTACTCTTTCTCAATCTCTCTCTTCCTCTCCCTCTCTTTCTCTTCCTCTCCCTCTCTTTCTCTTTCTCTCTCTCTCTTGCCTAAATCATTTTTATCTTCTGTGAGCTGACAGTAAACATGATACACTGTTAAACTGTTTCTGAAATACAGCAATGTCTGTGCATGGAAATTCTCAGGAAATGCTCATCATCACTGCCATGTAGTCACTATCCTAAAATTCTATAATAGTGCACCCAGTTTATGAAGATTGTTAGTTAAAGGTTATTAGGAGGCTTACCCCTGACTTTCCAGTTTTCCCACAATCACTCACCAAAGGACCATTTGTCACCATCTGAGTAACACTTTATCTTGACACAATAGAGATTGTTGGATTACTTAACTAGATTACAGTGCATTATGTAATGAGGGTCTCCACATCTCAGCATTGTGTTGATTTTCAGTAGACTTAAGCTAATTTCTGGAAAAGAAGCAAGGATTCTAGCTGACTGTTAACATTCCTCAGAGATGGAGACGTTAAATAAATGAACAACAAGAATTCAAAAATGCTTTGAGTATCAGTTGTTCATTTTTACACTTTAGTTCACTTTCTCTAAGTTCAGTATTGACAATTTAGCTGTGGCACATACCTTCAATCCCAGCACAAGGTGGGAGAATTACTCCTTTTGCTTCTGATTAGCCACCTTCGTGCTTTCTCTGTGCTTTCTTC
>NW_021622645.1:0-3184 GCF_004785775.1 Grammomys surdaster | reverse complement strand
CAGGGTCCACAGAAGTTCAAGGAGAAAATAAAGTTGGTCTGTCCCAATCCTACTATACATCCCATTCCCCATGAAACTGTTGCCAAATGGGCACATACCCCATGACTCATTCGGGTTGCATAGTGGAGTGGGGTACATATGGCCATGTAGCGGTCAAATGCCATGGCTGCCAGTAGGCAGCACTCAGTTATACCAAAGAATATGAAGAAAAACATCTGTGTGGCACATCCCTCTCGAGAGATCCCTCGAGCCTCACTCACAAGGCTCTGCAACATCTTAGGTATTACAGAGCAAGTGTAGCCAATCTCCAGGAGAGACAAGTTGGCCAGAAAGAAGTACATGGGGGTATGTAGGGCTGAACTGGTGCAGATGACAAGGGCTATTAGTGCATTTCCTGTCAGTGATACTAAGAACATGAGAAAGATGAGGCTGAATAGAAGGAAGCATTCTCCAGGGACCTCAGAGAATTTGGCAAATGCAAAGCGTTTGACAGACAAGTTGTTCTCCTGCCACAGAGAGCAGTTGACACTCATCTCCTGAAAGAAAGAACAGCAAATCATTACAAGAATTTTTGCAGATATGGGAAATTATTCAGACTCTGTCTATCTGTCTCTTTCTCCCCAAGTCTCTCTTCCTGGATGTATTTGTATGCACCCATCTTGGCTCACCTGATGGCTGCCACCAGAGGAAAGGAAGAAGCTTTTCTCCCACAATCCCTTTTGTGGCTCCTCCCCACACCTCCACAAATTTTTTTAAATCCAAACCTTTCCCTATTCATACTAATAGGTGATTTTTCCAATATATACTTAGTTGTCAACTATTAAGTGACAAACTATTAGCTGGGAAAAATGGTATATCCTTTACCCCCAAGAGTTTTGTGGCTGAGGCAGAAAGTCACTGTGAGTTCAATGGTAGCCTAGATTACAGAGTGATACTGTGCTAACAAAGGAGAAAGGTAAACAGATGGTTAGTTGTCCATTTAGGTTCCCTCTAGTCAGTTGTCAATGCTAGTATAAAAAGGTACTTTCAAATTTATTTTTGTTTCTTCATTCCTGTTAGCTCTCTCTCTCTCTCTCTCTCTCTCTCTCTCTCTCTCTCTCTCTCTCTCTCTCTCTCTCCTGTCTTCCCCATTTCTTCCTATTTTCTTGAGATAGGGTCTCACTTTGTACTTACCATTTTTAACTCAGTATTTCCTTATTGGGTCCTGACTCCTTCTCAGTAATATCTTCGGGAGTTTATAGACTCTCATCTGCCAGTTAAATTTGCAAGTGTATGTATACCTGTTGTATATTTTCACATCTAGAAGGAGCTACACAGTTTCCTCAGTGACATAGATTTAAAAGCCAAGGGAGAAATGTAGCCACAAAGAGAATGTATGACTAAGGCTTAACTGGTGACTTAAAAAAATGTCTTTGTAAATATGCTCGTACCATTTAAACTCTAGCAGCCTAATACAAACATCTGGATTAGTGATGAGGACTCCTGAGACTGGGGAAATGGAGGCAGTCCTTGTGGAGGAATGGATGACAGTAAATACTGGCAACTTATCAGTCTGTGCATATTTGTTCATTTTATACTTTTAGCAGAGAAATACAGCCTGTAATAAGTATATTTCATACCTTCCAGTTTTCAGAGTCAAATAAAAATTGGAATCTCAGAAGGTCTCTATATACTTATAAAACTATTATCTAATTCAAATGCTATTCTGTTGAGCTATTAAAAATACTAAATCATACAAAATGAAGTGAGAATTTTAAATCAGTAAAAATTCTGCCCTTGTTATTTGAAATTATATTAAAATAGGCAAAACCTGACTAAATTTTATATTGTTTTCAATGTTTCCATTGGCTGTTGAGTTTATCCTCAGATGTCAAGATCAATGTAATAGAATTCCATTTGAGATTCATACCAGAAAGTTCTATTTTCATAATGATCTATGAGAGGAGAATGATGTCTCTGTATGTAGACACATACATGTCCACATACAGATATCAAGATTCTTCAGAAATATGGAAGTATCAGAATAGGCTGCAATGGATAAGCCTCTGTCTCTAATCTTAGTAATCTTCTCCAAGTAATATTTCAGATTTGTCAGTTTGAGCTGTTTCAGCTTAAAGATGCAAATATTTTGAAGCCCAATGTGAAATACATAGTAAAATGTTCATTAAAGTTCAAAAGTACCTGCCCTGGCAAGCCTTTTGTGGAAGTAGTCAGGGACATCGTGTGGCTATCCTCTGGAGTGACCAATCTAGTAACAGAATGAAGCCATTAACATAGAGTTGTAACATAATATTTTACATATCAACTATGATATCTGTTTGATACATAGATCTTCAGTGTTACAAAGATCTCTTGTGAAGTAAACATGTTTATGTTGGACTTGATTCCTTATCTCATTTCTCTCTCTCTCTCTCTCTCTCTCTCTCTCTCTCTCTCTCTCTCTTTTCCTCCCTCCCTCTCTCTCTCCCTCTATCTCTCCGTCTCTCCCTCTTTCCTTCTCTCCCTTTCTTCCTCTCTCCCTCTCTCCGTCTCCCTCTACCCCCTCTCTTTCTCTGTTGCCTAAATTATTTTTATCTTCTGTGAGCTGACAGTAAGCATGATACACTGTTAAACTGTTTCTGAAATACAGCAATGTCTGTGCATGGAAACTCTCGGAAAATGTTCATCATCACCCCCATGTAGTCACTTTCCTAAAATTCTATAATAGTGCACCCAGTTTATGAAGATTGTTAGGAAAAGGTTATTAGGAGGCTTACCCCTGACTTTCCAGTTTTCCCACAATCACTCACCAAAGGACCATTTGTCACCATCTGAGTAACACTTTATCTTGACACAATAGAGATTGTTGGAATACTTAACTAGATTACAGTGCATTATGTAATGAGGGTCTCCACATCTCAGCATTGTGTTGATTTTCAGTAGACTTAAGCTAATTTCTGGAAAAGAAGCAAGGATTCTAGTTGACTGTTAATATTCCTCAGAGAT
The DNA here is from genome assembly GCF_004785775.1 of Grammomys surdaster. NCBI lineage: Eukaryota > Metazoa > Chordata > Mammalia > Rodentia > Muridae > Grammomys > Grammomys surdaster. The sequence continues at coordinate 199 of NW_021622645.1, read as the reverse complement.
GAAGATGTTAAATAAATGAACAACAAGAATTCAAAAATGCTTTGAGTATCAGTTTTTCATTTTTACACTTTAGTTCACTTTCTCTAAGTTCAGTATTGACAATTTAGCTGTGGCACATACCTTCAATCCCAGCACAAGGTGGGAGAATTAATCTTTTGCTTCTGATTAGCCACCTTCGTGCTTTCTCTGTGCTTTCTTC
>NW_021622644.1:0-1378 GCF_004785775.1 Grammomys surdaster | reverse complement strand
CTCTCTCTCTCTCTCTCTCTCTCTCTCTCTCTCTCTCTCTCTCTCTCCTGTCTTCCCCATTTCTTCCTATTTTCTTGAGATAGGGTCTCACTTTGTACTTACCATTTTTAACTCAATATTTCCTTATTGGGTCCTGACTCCTTCTCAGTAATATCTTCGGGAGTTTATAGACTCTCATCTGCCAGTTAAATTTGCAAGTATATGTATACCTGTTGTATATTTTCATATCTAGAAGGAACTACACAGTTTCCTCAGTGACATAGATTTAAAAGCCAAGGGAGAAATGTAGCCACAAAGAGGAATGTCTGACTTGGGCTTAACTGGTGACTTAAAAAAATGTCTTTGTAAATATGCTCGTACCATTTAAACTCCAGCAGCCTAATACAAACATCTGGATTAGTGATGAGGACTCCTGAGACTGGGGAAATGGAGGCAGTCCTTGTGGAGGAATGGATGACAGTAAATACTGGCAACCTATTAGTCTGTGCATATTTGTTCATTTTGTACTTTTAGCAGAGAAATACAGCCTGTAGTAAGTATATTTTAAACCTTCCAGTTTTCAGAGTCAAATAAAAATTGGAGCATCAAAAGGTCTCTATATACTTATAAAACTATTATCTAAAACAAATGCTATTCTGTTGAACTATTAGAAATACTATATCACACAAAATGAAGTGAGAATTTTAAATCAGTAAAAATTTGGTCCTAATATTTGAAATTATATTGAAATAGGCAAAATTTGACTAAATTTTCTGTTGTTTTTAATGTCTCCATCAGCTGTTGAGTTTATCCTCAGATGCCAAGATCAATGTAATAGAATTCCATTTGAGATTCATAGCAGAAGTTCTATTTTCACAACAATCTATAAGAGGAGAATAATGTCTCATGTATTATATGTAGACACATACATGTCCACATACAGATATCGAGATTCTTCTGAAAGATGGAAATATCAGATTAGGCTGTAATGGATAAGCCTCTGTCTCTAAACTTAGTAATCTTCTCCAAGTAATATTTCAGATTTGTCAATTTGAGCTGTTTCAGCTTAAAGTCGCAAATATTTTGAAGCAAAATGTGAAATAAGTAGTAAAATGTTCATTAAAGTGCAAACGTGTCTGCCCTGGGAAGCCTCTTATGGAGGTAGTCAGGGACATCGAGTGGCTATCCTCTGGAGTGACCAATCTAGTAACAGAATGAAGCCATTCATATAGAGTTGTAACATAGTTTTTTGTATCAATTATGATATCTATTTGATACATAGATCTTCAATGTTATAAAGATCCTTTGTGAAGTAAAAATGTTTATGGTGGACTTGATTCCTTATCTCATCTTCTCTCTCTCTCTCTCTCTCTCTCTCTCTCTCTCTCTCTCTCTCTCT
>NW_021622642.1:0-1059 GCF_004785775.1 Grammomys surdaster | reverse complement strand
CTCTATGCTGCCTCAGAATATAAGGGTATGACTGTCTGTGGGAAGCTATGTGGCATTGTTTATACAAGTTTAAGACCCTGAAAGGAACTTTTACTCTCCTTTCAGGGCTTAGGTATGTAGGTATAACCCAGAGGAGGTTGGCATGAAGGCTCCTGCTTGGATCCCCAGATGATAATGCGGTCTCATCATCTGCTTCAGGTCACTCTTAGTGGATGTCATGATAATTCTGGAAACACAGGCATTGTGAAGCACAGAACATGTGTCCTGTGAGGGACCCACTGGCGTGAGTCACTGGCAGTTAAGGACCGATATCAGACAGTGCATTTCAGTTTTGGCTCAGGCCCTTACTGGACAGGAACTAGCAGCTGGATGAAGTGACTAATGCCTGTGGGTAGGCTGCGGAGTCCAGCCTTGTGGTGGAGAGTTTCAGTCCTCAGCCTGATGGAGGGGGGCCCCAGTGGCCAGTGGGTTGTCTGACCTAAATATCAAAGAGCCACCTCTGGAATCTGTTTCCTGGCTTGACCATCCTCCCACCCCATCCTTCAGGATAGAAATGGTACTTATAAGGGAGCACTCCAGACTTGGAAAGGGTCCCCAGATGCACAGGCTCAGAGGCGGGGATTTGGCGGGGTGAGGTCACTGTGTTCCCATGTTACTTGCTGAAACCCTTTGTTCTTTTGGAGTTGGCAAGACTTGTCTTTTCCTGAGCTCTTAACAATAGTTTCCCTGTAAGGCTATTGTGAGTCAGCTAAGAGTGGTATGTGTATGCATATACTGGATCAGACACACACACACATACACACACACACACATGTATACACACAGAAACAGAGAGAGAGACATGTTTATGCATACACAAATGCATATATAACCTCCCATGTATACATGCAAATATAGGTACAGACATAAACACGCATACACAAACTTCTTAAAAAGTGAGTTATATGTTCCCAGTTTTGTGTTGTTTGTTTTTGTTGTTTTTTAAAGAATTATTTATTTTACATATATGAATGCTCTATCTCCATGTACACTTTTGTGACAGAAGAGGGAATCAGATAC
>NW_021622641.1:0-1021 GCF_004785775.1 Grammomys surdaster | reverse complement strand
ATAAGCTAGAGTCACTGGGGAGGAAGGAACCTCAGTGGAGAAAATGCCTCCATAAGATCAGGCTGGAAGCAAACCTGAAGGGCAGGCATTTTCTTAATTAGGAATTGATGAGGGAAGGCCCAGCCCACTGAAGGTGGAGCCACCCCTGGGCAGCTGGTCCTAGGTTCTCTAAGAAAGCAGGCTGAGCAAGCCATGGGGAGCGAGTCAGTAAAGTAAGTAGCTCCCCTGGCCTCCAGGTTTCTGTCCTGTTTGAGTTCCTATCCCAAGTTCCTTTCAGAAAAACAGTGATTTGGAAGCATAAATCAAATAAATCTTTCTTCTCAAAGTGGCTTTGGTCATGGCATTTCAGCACAGCAATAGCCGCCTGAACTAGGACAGTCCTTGACTTAGTGACTTTTCTATAGCTGTGATGAGACCATGACCAAAACAATTGGCTTATGGTCTCAGAGGGTTAAGAGGCCATGATGGTGGAGTAAAGACATGAAGGTCAGAAAGCCGAGAGCCCAGCTCTTGATCTGCAAGTAGGAGACAGAAAGAGAGTGGGAAAGGCTTGGGAATGGTGGCAGTCTTGAAATTTCAACGCTTACTCCCAGTGAGATACCTCCTTCAACAAGGCCACACCTCCTGCACCTTCCCAAACAGTTCCATGAACCGAGGAACAAGTATTCAAACATCTAAGGCTGTGGGGACCGTTCTTATGCCAGCCACCACAGGGCCCCATCTTCGCCTTCTTAGAGATGGCCTCTCTCTGCTGCTGTGTACATCAGCCCAGCTGCCCCACGTGCTTCTAGGGACTCTCCTAAATCCATGTTGTTCTAGGAGCACCAAGATTCCTGATACATGCTACTGCACATAGTTTTATGTGAGTTCCAGGGACTCAAACTCAGTCTGCATGCTTAGACCACAAATACTTTTGATATCTGATGTCGTCAGCCTCTTGTCTGCTTTTTTTTTTTTTCCCCTAACTCTATACCAGCATGGGTCAGAACAGAGGGTCTTTCATCCATGAGTGTTAAGCATG
>NW_021622640.1:0-1631 GCF_004785775.1 Grammomys surdaster | reverse complement strand
GCTCTATAGTTTTCAGTGCTGATTGTAAAGGCACTAAATAATTGTGATGGGGGGGGGGGAGAAGGGACAGAGTGGGGAGGGATGCAGTGATTCCCTGCTCCCTCTCCACACTGTTTATCCTGCAAACATGGGCTTCCTCCCTGTCACCTTTCCTCATCACCAGTGTCCTGGACACCAGGCACTCAGCAGGTATTGAGAAAGCCAACTGGAAAGGACAGGCCTTACCTTCCAGCAGCTGCTGTGCTGAGAAGATGAACAGTCTTTACAGCATGTTGGGCACAGTATTCTGAGGCTGCCAGTAAGGAGTACTGGGGTGCTGGTGGTGGGTGGTGGTGGTAGAGAGCTGGAAGAAGTGGGAGGAGATGCAGCTGATAGCCTGTTTCCAAAAGTCTCATCACAGGGGGTGAGGTCTCTGTGTGTGTAGGGGAGTGTTAAAGCTTCTTTTGGGTAGCATAGTCTTCTAATAGTGCAGTGTGTGTGTGTGTGTGTGTGTGTGTGTGTGTGTGTGTAGGGGCATGCTGGCACAATAGCATACTATGTGTGCACGTGGAAGTGTGAGGATAACCTAGAGTGTTGGTACTTGCACTGGCTAGTTTTATATCAATTTGACATAAGCTAGAGTCACTGGGGAGGAAGGAACCTCATTGGAGAAAATGACTCCATAAGATCAGGTTGGAAACAAACCTGAACGGCAGGCATTTTCTTAATTAGGAATTGATGGGGGAAGACCCAGCCCACTGAAGGTGGAGCCACCCCTGGGCAGTTGGTCCTAGGTTCTCTAAGAAAGCAGGCTGAGCAAGCCATGGGGAGCGAGTCAGTAAGTAAAGTAAGTAGCTCCCCTGGCTCCAGGTTTCTGTCCTGTTTGAGTTCCTATCCCAAGTTCCTTTCAGATGAACAGTGATTGGGAAGCATAAATCAAATAAATCTTTCTTCTCAAAGTTGCTTTGGTCATGGTGTTTCAGCGAAGCAATAGCCACCTGAACTAGGACAGTCCTTGTCTTAGTGACTTTTCTATAGCTGTGATGAGACCATGACCAAAACAATTGGCTTAGGGTTTCAGAGGGTTAAGAGGCCATGATGGTGGAGTAAAGACATGAAGATCAGATAGCTGAGAGCTCAGCTCTTGATCTGCAAGTACGAGACAGAAAGAGACTGGGAAAGGCTTGGGAATGGTGGCAGTCTTGAAATTTCAAGGCTTACTCCCAGTGAGACACCTCCTTCAACAAGGCCACACCTCCTGCACCTTCCCAAACAGTTCCATGAACTGAGGAACAAGTATTCAAACATCTAAGGCTGTGGGGACCATTCTTATTCCAGCCACCACAGGGCCCCATCTTCGCCTTCTTAGAGATGGCCTCTCTCTGCTGCTGCGTACATCAGCCCAGCTGCCACATGTGCTTCTAGGGACTCTCCTAAATCCATGTTGTTCTAGGAGCACCAAGATTACCGATACATGCTACTGCACATAGTTTAATCTGAGTTCCAGGGACTCAAACTTAGTCTGCATGCTTAGACCACAAATACTTTTGATATCTGATGTCATCAGCCTCTTGTCTGCTTTTTTATTCCCCCTAACTCTATACTAGCATGGGTCAGAACAGAGGGTCTTTCATCCATGAGTGTTAAGCATG
>NW_021622639.1:0-1140 GCF_004785775.1 Grammomys surdaster | reverse complement strand
ATAGAGGAGCCGATGGAATAGCTGAAATGCTCATTAAGAGCATTTTGTCTCTATGCTGCCTCAGAATATAAGGGTATGACCGTGTATGGGAAGCTATGTGGCATTGTTCACACAAGTTTAAGACCCTGAAAGGAACTTTTACTCTCCTTTCAGGGCTTAGATATGTAGGCATAACCCAGAGTAGGTTGGCATGAAGGCTCCTGCTTAGATCCCCAGATGATAAGGTGGTCTCATCATCATCAGGTCACTCTTAGTGGGTGTCATGATAATTCTGGAAACACAGGCATTGTGAGGCATAGAACACGTGTCCTGTGAGGCACCCACTGGTGTGAGTCACTCGCAGTTAAGGACCGATATCAGACAGTGCATTTCAGTTTTGGATCAGGCCATTACTGGACAGGAACTAGCAGCTGGATGAAGTGACTAATGCCTGTGGGTAGGCTGGGGAGTCCAGCCTTGCGGTGGAGAGTTTCAGTCCTCGGCCTGATGGAGGGGGGCCCCAATGGCCAGTGGGTTGTCTGACCTAAATATCAAAGAGCCACCTCTGGAATCTGTTTCCTGGCTCGGCCATCCTCCCATCCCATCCTCCAGGATAGAAATGGTACTTAGAAGGGAGCACTCCAGATTTGGAAAGGGTCCCAAGATGCATAAGCTCAGAGGTGGATATTTGATGGGGTGAGGTCACTGTGCTCCCATGTTACTAGCTGAAACCCTTTGTTCTTTTCGAGTTGGCAAGACTTGTCTTTTCCTGAGCTCTTAACAATAGTTTCCCTAAGGCTATTGTGAGTCAGTTAAAAGTGGTATGTGTATGCATATACTGGATCAGACACACACACACACAAACACACACACACACACATACACACAGAAACAGAGAGAGAGACATGTTTATGCATACACAAATGCATATATAACCTCCTATGTATACATGCAAGTATAGTTACAGACATAAACACACATATACAAACTTCTTAAAAAGTGGGTTATATGTTCCCAGTTTTGTGTTGTTTGTTTGTTTTTGTGGTTTTTTAAACAATTATTTATTTTACATATATGAATGCTCTACCTCCATGTACACTTTTGGGACAGAATAGGGAATCGGATACCATCACAAATGGTTGTGAGCCACCATGTAGTTGG
>NW_021622638.1:0-2037 GCF_004785775.1 Grammomys surdaster | reverse complement strand
CCCAGCCCACTGAAGGTGGAGCCACCCCTGGGCAGTTGGTCCTAGGTTCTCTAAGAAAGGAGGCTGAGCAAGCCATGGGGAGCGAGTCAGTAAGTAAAGTAAGTAGCTCCCCTGGCTCCAGGTTTCTGTCCTGTTTGAGTTCCTATCCCAAGTTCCTTTCAGATGAACAGTGATTGGGAAGCATAAATCAAATAAATCTTTCTTCTCAAAGTTGCTTTGGTCATGGTGTTTCAGCGAAGCAATAGCCACCTGAACTAGGACAGTCCTTGTCTTAGTGACTTTTCTATAGCTGTGATGAGACCATGACCAAAACAATTGGCTTATGGTTTCAGAGGGTTAAGAGGCCATGATGGTGGAGTAAAGACATGAAGGTCAGATAGCTGAGAGCTCAGCTCTTGATCTGCAAGTACGAGACAGAAAGAGACTGGGAAAGGCTTGGGAATGGTGGCAGTCTTGAAATTTCAAGGCTTACTCCCAGTGAGACACCTCCTTCAACAAGGCCACACCTCCTGCACCTTCCCAAACAGTTCCATGAACTGAGGAACAAGTATTCAAACATCTAAGGCTGTGGGGACCATTCTTATTCCAGCCACCACAGGGCCCCATCTTCGCCTTCTTAGAGATGGCCTCTCTCTGCTGCTGCGTACATCAGCCCAGCTGCCGCATGTGCTTCTAGGGACTCTCCTAAATCCATGTTGTTCTAGGAGCACCAAGATTACCGATACATGCTACTGCACATAGTTTAATCTGAGTTCCAGGGACTCAAACTTAGTCTGCATGCTTAGACCACAAATACTTTTGATATCTGATGTCATCAGCCTCTTGTCTGCTTTTTTAGTCCCCCTAACTCTATACTAGCATGGGTCAGAACAGAGGGTCTTTCATCCATGAGTGTTAAGCATGCTATATAAAATCAATAATGCTATTTTACAAATGTATAGAGGAGCCGATGGAATAGCTGAAATGCTCATTAAGAGCATTTTGTCTCTATGCTGCCTCAGAATATAAGGGTATGACCGTGTGTGGGAAGCTATGTGGCATTGTTCACACAAGTTTAAGACCCTGAAAGGAACTTTTACTCTCCTTTCAGGGCTTAGATATGTAGGCATAACCCAGAGTAGGTTGGCATGAAGGCTCCTGCTTAGATCCCCAGATGATAAGGTGGTCTCATCATCATCAGGTCACTCTTAGTGGGTGTCATGATAATTCTGGAAACACAGGCATTGTGAGGCACAGAACACGTGCCCTGTGAGGCACCCACTGGTGTGAGTCACTCGCAGTTAAGGACCGATATCAGACAGTGCATTTCAGTTTTGGCTCAGGCCATTACTGGACAGGAACTAGCAGCTGGATGAAGTGACTAATGCCTGTGGGTAGGCTGGGGAGTCCAGCCTTGCGGTGGAGAGTTTCAGTCCTCGGCCTGATGGAGGGGGGCCCCAGTGGCCAGTGGGTTGTCTGACCTAAATATCAAAGAGCCACCTCTGGAATCTGTTTCCTGGCTCGGCCATCCTCCCATCCCATCCTCCAGGATAGAAATGGTACTTAGAAGGGAGCACTCCAGATTTGGAAAGGGTCCCAAGATGCATAAGCTCAGAGGTGGATGTTTGATGGGGTGAGGTCACTGTGCTCCCATGTTACTAGCTGAAACCCTTTGTTCTTTTCGAGTTGGCAAGACTTGTCTTTTCCTGAGCTCTTAACAATAGTTTCCCTAAGGCTATTGTGAGTCAGTTAAAAGTGGTATGTGTATGCATATACTGGATCAGACACACACACACACAAACACACACACACACACACACACACATACACACAGAAACAGAGAGAGAGACATGTTTATGCATACACAAATGCATATATAACCTCCTATGTATACATGCAAGTATAGTTACAGACATAAACACACATATAAAAACTTCTTAAAAAGTGGGTTATATGTTCCCGGTTTTGTGTTGTTTGTTTGTTTTTGTGGTTTTTTAAACAATTATTTATTTTACATATATGAATGCTCTACCTCCATGTACACTTTTGGGACAGAAT
>NW_021622637.1:0-1053 GCF_004785775.1 Grammomys surdaster | reverse complement strand
TCCCTACAGGCCTACCTTGAGAATGGTGAGGGCCACAGAGATACATTGTCTTCAAAAACAAAGAACTAATTTAAAAATATAAAACCCTTAGTCAAACAAAATATCTTAGCAGTGAATATCTAGCTATAGCTTCTACTGCATCTTATGTGATTTAAGGACAGAGTCTGTTATGGGGAAGGCATGACAGGAAGGAAGGACATGAGAAGGAAGCTGAAGGATGATTTCAGTCACTACAGAATAAACTGCAAGAAGAGGAAATGGATTAAGTCTATAGACACTCAAATCCCATCTCAATAAGGAATCCCATCTAGAAGGGCTTCTTCTACAAAAGTCTCCATATTCTCAAAAACAAAGGACACAAGGAGGAGACAACAAACATGTGTTTAAAGACAACATGCTATCTGGATTCTCTTTGATACACCTAACTATGCTCTAACCTTGGTCACTATAGGCTCACTGTCATTCCATGGTAAAAACGTATTTAATCTAACTTCAAGGACACTTCAATCTGTAAAAACATATACATTGCTCAAATGTCCAAAGTCTCTTTTGACACTAAAGGCAACCTTTGGACTGTCATACCTTCTAAGGACAGAAAACAAATTATATTTTTAACATAAAATGGCACAGAATGCCCTTTCTCATTGCAAAAGACAGTAATGGGTACATTCTATAGATTGAGCAAGGCAAGAAGTCAGCTTTTATCCAGCAAGTCCTGAGGATCTGTATCAAACACACATGGTTTCAATTTTTTTTTTTTTTTTTTGCTTTTTTTGAGACAGGGTTTCTCTGTGTAGCCCTGGCTGTCCTGGAACTCAGTCTGTAGACCAGGCTGGCCTCAAACTCAGAAATCCACCGGCCTCTGCCTCCCAAGTGCTGGGACTAAAGGTGTGTGCCACCACCGCCCGGCGGTGTTTTCAATTTTAAGGGGCGACTTCTCATACATCTGGTTTTTTGTTTACTTCCACTCTGTATATGCAGCTCTCCATACCAAATGTGTTATATTCGGTATACCTCAATATCCTGTGGTCAAAAAATGCTACTGAGGATTTA
>NW_021622636.1:0-3172 GCF_004785775.1 Grammomys surdaster | reverse complement strand
AAACAGACTGCCAGTTGTACACTGTTGCTCTAATAGGGCTATGTTTCTAATGGAGATATACACTAAGGCATTGTTTCCATGCCCTCTTTCTTAAAGGAATGCCTTGCAAAAACAAATCAGATATAGGGCACTGTGGACCATGGTTTTATTAGAATGTTACAATCATCAATATACTTAAAGCTGTGCTTATTTACACTCTTGCTTTTCCTTAGAGCTCTCAGCATATTTTAAAATTTATTCAAAGGCATATTTGTAGGAGCTTACACATAAAAATTACCTTCTGAGTCTTCTGGGTCTTTGACAATGTTCTTCAAAATTTTGGTATTCCCAATTAAATCCTAAAATAGAGTAACAAAAAAAAGGATGAATGGACATTATTTAAAATGTAAGTTACTATCTTCAGTGGACCTTTGAGTCATGTATGATTTCTATACCAAATTCTCCATGCATCTCAATTGAATTACAGAAGTGCAACAAAGGAAAGAAACAGTTTTCTCCAATTGTAATCTGGAAATGGAATTCACATTCTTACCTACAGCACTGAGGTTCCTGTAGGTCTCCAGCATGACATCTTTGTAGAGCTTCTTCTGGGAAGGATCCAGCAAAGCCCACTCTTCCTCACTGAAGTTCACATGCACGTCCTCATAAGTCACTGCACTCTAGAATGTCACATACATGAGTACAAAAGAAAGCACAATAGAGACAACATTGGGCTTGTCTTCTTCATAGACAATGAATTCATACAGTTCTGGGGCCTGCCCCGCTGATTTCCTGAAACCAAAGTTCTACTGTAGCTACCAAGACACATTAGAAGGAAACTTAATAATGAGGTTTACCCCTCTCATTTCTCCACCCTACAAATAGGACCCAGCCTTTCTACAGAAGTGTCAGATATCCTACAGATATAGAGAACAGACAGGTTCTACAAGATCAATAGTACTTACCATATATCAAAGAAATTGTATCAACATTAACAATTACTAACTATAAAAATCAGTAACCAAGCTCGGTCTATTGGCTTAGGCTTTTAACACTACAGTCAGGAGACAGAGGCAGAAGTATCACACTGAGTCAGACACCAGTGTGATGTACACAGAGACTTATAGGACAGTCAAAGGTATATACTAAGACCCTGTATCCCCTGAACAAAATTAACCTACCAAACTGAAAACATAGAAAGAACATACAGGTTTTTCCTTATGTTCTAACTTTTTTCTAAGATGTTTTTTTATTAATTTATGTATGAGTACACTGCAGCTTTCTTCAGACATATCAGAAGAGGGCATCTGATCCCATTACAGATGGTTGTGAGCCATCATGTGGTTGCTGGGAATTGAACTCAGTATCCTTGGAAGAGCAGATAGTGCTATTAACTACTGAGCCATCTCTCCAGTCCTTTACTTAAATTCTTAATAGAGTTATTCATACAATCCAGGTCTGTATTCATCTTCCTGAAACCTGAGGTACATTGGTTCAAACTGTAACATTAATAGGATATTATCAGAGGGAATATATGTTTAAACAGTTACAAATGGACATCAGAAAATATTGCCAATGTTAATGTTGATTAGATTGTAAACAACACAGGGCAGGAGATATATCTCAGCAGTAAAGTGAAGGGCATGGCTCTGATCCTCTGATTAGGAAACTGCCTGTAAACTCTGAAGGTCCTTGTCTCTAATTGTTTTTTTTTTTTTTTGTTTGTTTGATCAATACAGCTGGGAGCAACCAATGGATGAGTGGAAGAGGCAGGACTTCCAGTTTCCCTAACATGAGGAAAGAGAGGAATTAGGCAGCAATGGGAGATCCACCATGCTTTGGAGGGAAAGAGAGTCATCAGCCATGTGAGATCTCCAATGGACTGGTCATTGTTCACTTCCCCAGGTGAGAGGTTCAAAACACATCTAAGCTAAGAGCAGAATTTGGGTGCTGGACAATGAGAAGATATCTGGACAACTAAAGTGAGAGCAGATTGAGAGTGTTGAGCAAGGATTAAAGGAAAGGACACACTAGCTGTCAGATGTTTGAGAAGCCCAGACACTGAGCCATAAGTCAAGATCAAAATATTAATGTGTTTGTGTGTGTGTGTGTCTGTGTGTGTTTGAATGCATGCGTTGGTGAATGTGTGTGTGTGTGTGTGTGTGTGTGTGTGTGTGTGTGTGTGTGTAAGACTTACATCCATGGAACGAAACAAAATAAGGCTGGGGGCTGTTAGTGCACCTGTCTGGACCTTAAGAAGGGGTAGTTAAAAAGCTACATGCTACATGAAGAGTTCTTGCTGGTACTGTAAATAAGTCAGCTCACTTCCTTCTAATTACAGGGAACTTACAGCTATCCATTACTCCACTTTCAGGAAGTCTCAGGCCATCTTCTGACTACTGTGAGGACTGGGCACACATGAGACATACAATCATGCATCCTGGCAAAAGACTCATAGTCTTCCTAACAGAAAGTCACACCAAACATGACAGGTGTCAAGAATATGTGGCATCCTGGGAAATAGAATGGTCATTTTGCAAAATTTCAAAAATCAAGATGTGGGTGAAGCTCAGCACAAAAGCATATGCTGGACATATAAAGACATGTACATTATAGGACCATATGTCATTAAAAAAAATGCTGGGCATGTTGGCCCACATTTGATTCCAACACTTGAAGCCACAATCAATTTGATCTCTATGTTCAATGCCTGTCTTCCCTATAGGCCTACCTTGAGAATGGTGAGGGCCACAGAGATACATTGTCTTCAAAAACAAAGAACTAATTTAAAAATATAAAACCCTTAGTCAAACAAAATATCTTAGCACTGAATATCTAGCTATTGCTTCTACTGCATCTTTTCTGATTTAAGGACAGAGTCTATTATGGGGAAGGCATGACAGGAAGGAAGGACATGAGAAGGAAGCTGAAGGATGATTTCAGTCACTACAGAATAAACTGCAAGAAGAGGAAATAGATTAAGTCTATAGACACTCAAATCCCATCTCAATAAGGAATCACATCTAGAAGGGCTTCTTCTACAAAAGTCTCCATATTCTCAAAAACGAAGGACACAAGGAGGAGACAACAAACATGTGTTTAAAGACAACATGCTATCTGGATTCTCTTTGATACACCTAACTATGCTCTGACCTTGGTCACTATAGGCTCACTGTCATTCCATGGTAAAAAC
>NW_021622635.1:0-2633 GCF_004785775.1 Grammomys surdaster | reverse complement strand
CAAAAACAAATCAGATATAGGGCACTGAGGACCATGGTTTTGTTAGAATGTAACAATCATCAATACACTCAAAGCTGTGCTTATTTACACTCTTGGTTTTCCTTAGAGCTCTCAGCATATTTTAAAATTTATTCAAAGGCATATTTGTAGGAGCTTCCACATGAAAATTACCTTCTGAGTCTTCTGGGTCTTCGACAATGTTCTTCAAAATTTTGGTATTCCCAATTAAATCCTAAAATAGAGTAACAAAAAAAAGGATGAATGGACATTATTTAAAATGTAAGTTACGAGTAGAGGTTGAGCCCCACTCGCGCACGAGGTAGTCAGCTCCTGCTTTCAGCGCCTGCAGTGAAGATGTCCCACCCATCCCCAGCAGCCAAGCCCTCCAATTCCAAGAACCCGCGAGTCTTCTTTGAGGTGGACATCGGCGGGGAGCGAGCTGGACGAATTGTTTTAGAATTGTTTGCAGATATTGTTCCCAAAACTGCAGAAAATTTTCGTGCATTGTGTACAGGAGAAAAAGGAACTGGTGCCACAACTGGGAAACCTCTCCATTTTAAAGGATGCCCTTTCCACCGAATTATTAAGAAATTTATGATTCAGGGTGGAGACTTCTCAAATCAGAATGGGACAGGTGGAGAAAGTATTTATGGTGAAAAATTTGAAGATGAAAATTTTCATTATAAGCATGATCGAGAGGGTTTGCTGAGCATGGCAAATGCAGGCCCCAATACGAATGGTTCTCAGTTCTTTATCACAACAGTTCCAACTCCTCATTTGGATGGGAAACATGTGGTATTTGGTCAAGTAATAAAAGGACTCGGTGTGGCAAGGATGCTTGAAAATGTAGAAGTGAATGGTGAAAAACCTGCCAAACTGTGTGTCATTGCAGAATGTGGAGAACTGAAGGAAGGGGATGACTGGGGAATATTCCCCAAAGATGGCTCTGGCGATAGTCATCCAGACTTCCCCGAGGATGCGGATATAGATGTAAAAGATGTAGATAAAATTTTATTAATATCTGAAGACTTAAAAAACATTGGAAATACTTTTTTCAAGTCTCAGAACTGGGAGATGGCTATTAAAAAATATGCAAAGGTTTTAAGGTACGTGGATAGTTCAAAGGCTGCTATTGAGAAAGCAGATATACCCAGACTGCAACCTATAGCCTAAAGTTGTGTACTGAATATTGGTGCTTGTAAATTGAAGATGTCAAATTGGCAGGGGGCAATTGACAGTTGCTTGGAGGCTCTTGAAATGGACCCTTCGAATACTAAAGCACTATACCGAAAAGCGCAAGGATGGCAAGGATTAAAAGAATACGATCAAGCATTGGTAAATTTTGTTATTATTATTTTATAATAATCATCTTAAAAGTCTTAATGTCTAACGTTTCTTAAATTCTCTTCCCCATTGAAGGCTGATCTTAAGAAGGCACAGGAGATAGCCCCAGGAGATAAAGGTAAATTACAAGGTGTTTTTTGTTTTTTTGTTTTTTTTGTTTTTTTTCAAGATTTTGTAGTAACACTTCATTTTGTATATCAGAAGTGGATATTCATGAGCCAATGTACACTTTAACCTTGACAGATATTTTTGCTCACATATTATAGAGTGCCTCTTATTGGGCCAGGCACCAATTATATAGTAAATAGACAAATACCCAAGGTCCCTGCCTTATACAGAACTTACATTCTAATTCTGCTCAAAAATTTACTAGTTTTTAGATAAGACTTTGTACTGCTTCTGTGAACCTCGTTTAGGTACAGATTCTATTACATTGGTGCTAGTCAAAAGGTCAACAGTAAGAAAGTACTCATTGTGATTTTAAAATTCGGGAATTCCTTCCTCAAGCTGAATGTGGCTGTGACCAAACATTCTCTGTATTGGAAATGTTGCAGAGTAGCTAAGATAGAAAGATAATGCAGATAAAGTGACCGTAGGTCTAAATATTACTGCTAAAAAATGCACCCATGACAAGGAAGAGTTACTGTCACTAAGTTGTTGGTCTTTTTTTCTAGTTTTTTTTAGATGTTTTGAAAATTAATTGTTTCCCTTTTTCCCCGCAGCTATCCAGGCAGAATTGCTTAAAGTCAAACAAATGATAAAGGCACAGAAAGATAAAGAGAAGGCTGTGTATGCAAAAATGTTTGCTTAATAAGGACTAAACTCTCCTTAACTATTAAACATTGATTATAAAAAGGACAATGTATATTACTGTCCACACGATCCCTGATGTGTTCCCCTTGATCTTTGTCATTGTTTACATAGCAGTGCTGACATAGGTTCCTTCTTAATAAAGTGTTGGCGAAATACAGTGAATCTCAAAAAATAAATAAATAAATAAATAAAATGTAAGTTACTACCTTCAGTGGACCTTTGAGTCATGTATGATTTCTATACCAAATTCTCCATGCATCTCAATTGAATTACAGAAGTGCAACAAAGGAAAGAAACTGTTTTCTCCAATTGTAATCTGGAAATGGAATTCACAGTCTTACCTATAGCACTGAGGTTCCTGTAGGTCTCCAGCATGACATCTTTGTAGAGCTTCTTCTGGGAAGGATCCAGCAAAGCCCACTCTTCCTGACTGAAGTTCACATGCACGTCCTCATAAGTCACTGCACTCTACAATA
>NW_021622634.1:0-1823 GCF_004785775.1 Grammomys surdaster | reverse complement strand
AGAAGTGTCAGATATCCTACAGATATAGAGAACAGACAGGTTCTACAAAATCAATAGTACTTACCATATATCAAAGAAATTGTATCAACATTAACAATTACTAACTATAAAAATCAGTAACCAAGCTCGGTCTATTGACTTAGGCTTTTAACACTACAGTCAGGAGACAGAGGCAGAAGTATCACACTGAGTCAGACACCAGTGTGATGTACACAGTGACTTCTAGGACAGTCAAAGGTATATACTAAGACCCTGTATCCCCTGAACAAAATTAACCTACCAAACTGAAAACATAGAAAGAACATACAGGTTTTTTCTTATGTTCTAACTTTTTTCTAAGATGTTTTTTATTAATTTATGTATGAGTACACTGCAGCTTTCTTCAGACATATCAGAAGAGGACATCTGATCCCATTACAGATGGTTGTGAGCCATCATGTGGTTGCTGGGAATTGAACTCAGTACCCTTGGAAGAGCAGATAGTGCTATTAACTACTGAGCCATCTCTCCAGTCCTTTACTTAAATTCTTAATAGAGTTATTCATACAATCCAGTTCTGTATTCATCTTCCTGAAACCTGAGGTACATTGGTTCAAACTGTAACATTAATAGGATATTATCAGAGGGACTATATGTTTAAACAGTTACAAATGGACATCAGAAAATATTGCCAATGTTAATGTTGATCAGATTGTAAACAACACAGGGCAGGAGATATATCTTAGCAGTAAAGTGAAGGGCATGGCTCTGATCCCCTGATTAGGAAACTGCCTGTAAACTCTGAAGGTCCTTGTCTCTAATTGGTTTTTTTTTTTGTTTGTTTGATCAATACAGCTGGGAGCAGCCAATGGATGAGTGGAAGAGGCAGGACTTCCAGTTTCCCTAACATGAGGAAAGAGAGGAATGAGGCAGCAAAGGGAGATCCACCATGCTTTGGAGGGAAAGAGAGTCATCAGCCATGTGAGATCTCCAATGGACTGGTCATTGTTCACTTCCCCAGGTGAGAGGTTCAAAATACATCTAAGCTAAGAGCAGAATTTGGGTGTTGGGCAATGAGAAGATATCTGGACAACTAAAGTGAGCGCAGATTGAGAGTGTTGAGCAAGGATTAAAGGAAAGGACACACTAGCTGTGAGATGTTTGAGAACCCCAGAGACTGAGCCATAAGTCAAGATCAAAATATTAATGTGTTTGTGTGTGTGTGTGTCTGTGTGTGTTTGAATGCATGCGTTGGTGAATGTGTGTGTGCGCGTGTGTGTGTGTGTGTGTGTGTGTGTGTGTGTGTGTGTGTGTGTAAGACTTACATCCATGGAACGAAACAAAATAAGGCTGGGGGCTGTTAGTGCACCTGTCTGGACCTTAAGAAGGGGTAGTTAAAAAGCTACATGCTACATGAAGAGTTCTTGCTGGTACTGTAAATAAGTTAGCTCACTTCCTTCTAATTACAGGGAACTTACAGCTATCCATTACTCCACTTTCAGGAAGTCTCAGGCCATCTTCTGACTACTGTGAGGACTGGGCACACATGAGACATACAATCATGCATCCTGGCAAAAGACTCATAGTCTTCCTAACAGAAAGTCACACCAAACATGACAGGTGTCAAGAATATGTGGCATCCTGGGAAATAGAATGGTCATTTTGCAAAATTTCAAAAATCATGATGTGGGTGAAGCTCAGCACAAAAGCATATGCTGGACATATAAAGACATGTACATTATAGGACCATCTGTCATTAAAAAAAAATGCTGGGCATGTTGGCCCACATTTGATTCCAACACTTGAAGCCACAATCAATTTGATCTCTATGTTCAATGCCTGTC
>NW_021622633.1:0-9620 GCF_004785775.1 Grammomys surdaster | reverse complement strand
TTTCTCTCTCTCTCTCTCTCTCTCTCTCTCTCTCTCTCTCTCTCTCTCTCTCTGTGTGTGTGTGTGTATGTGTGTGTGTGTGTGTGTGTGTGTAAGAGAGAGAGAGAGAGAGAGAGAGAGAGAGAGAGAGTGAGTTATTTTTTTTCCTTCTTAAAGTCCTCTATCTTCATCATGATAAGTGATTTTAAATCTGAATTTTGCTTTTCCGGTGTCATGGGAGTATTCAGGGCTTGCTATGGTGGAAGAACTAGGTTCTGATGATGCCAAATACCCTGGTTTCTGTTGCTTTTGTTCTTGAGTTTGTCTTTAGCCTTCTAGTTATCTCTAATGCTACCTTCTCTCACTGTCTTTGACTAGAGCCTGTCTTTCCTTTAATCTTGGTTTTTGCAGAACTCCTCAGAGGCCAGTTGCCTCTGTGATCCTGTGATCCTGAGATCCTTGTTGTGATAGCTCCTGGGAGTCAGGCTGCTTCTGGATCCTGAAATTCTGGTGTTTCCAAGCTCCTGAGGTCCTGTGATCCTCTTGTCCTATGTTCCTGGGCATGTTAGAGCTCCTAAGAATCAAGCCTCCTCTGGGATTTGGGGATTGGGTGCAGTGCTGCTGCCCTAGGACTGCTCTGTGCATTGGCACAGACTGGGAGGGTCCTGAGCCATTGGATATGATGGAGTTTCTGGGTCCCAAAGGGTTCCAATTACTCCCTGTTTTGGGCGGGGTGTGCTGTGGCCTACTCATCTATAATCCTGGGCATGGTAAAGCTCCTGGGAGTCCTGCCTCTTCTGGGTTTTCAATAATTATTCTTTTTATTGCAGAATAATTGACTTCCTCAGTGTGTCTTTTATTGAGATGCCTAACCTTGAAGTAGAGTTTAAATTAAACCGACATATAGAAGAGTTACAAGGTAAGCCATGTAAATTAACAGATATTCTATATGCAAGGCTAGATGTGTAGTGATTACTATAAAGTTTGAAATGATTATTTTTTAATAATTAGCTAAAGTAAAATTAATATTGTTCTTAATAGTAAAAACAAGTACCCTTTTCCCATTCCCACCTTCTTGTCATTAAAGTATAATTTTTAAAAATCAGAATGATGAATTAGATGTGTGATACAAGTCATGTTTTGGATTATTTATTTCAAATAACTTTTTGTAGTTTTAAATTGCAGAATAGTAGACTTAATTAGGTCTGAATTGAATACATATAAGATAAAATGTTAAAAAAAAGTATTCTAGACACTTACACACAAAAATTGTACTGAACAGTGAAACCAATGAATCAAAGAAATAAGGGCAGGGACAAAGGCAAAAGTTTCCAAGGTCATTTCCTACTAAGGAGCAAACTTAAGATGTAATGTTAGTTCTTTATACTAAAATATTCCTGTAGTTATTTCTACAGAAGTTTGTTTTAATATTTTTGACTCATATCAGTGTAGTTATATTAAAATTTCTAGCAGTTATCTGATGTTTGGGTAATATAGTTTAAACTATGAAATGTTGTTTGCTGCCATTTGAAGCAAAATTTTGGTAAACTTAGATGTTTCAGTGTAGGATTCCAGATGTTAGGCAAGTTGCCTATAAGTTTTAGCTTAATTGCAAAGAGATATAAACAAACTATTTAAACTTCCAATAAATGTACATAAAACTTACTCATACTGAGATTTCTTTGCAGATATGGTTCATGGGCTAATGGAAGGAAATCAAACTAGGAGACTAAAGTGAGAACTCAGGAGCTAAGAATATTTCCTGACTTACCTTGAATTAAGTTTGTTTCTCAGCATCACTTTGTGATTATACCTCAAGCACCATGACAGCTACATGAAATCTGGATACATAGACTATTTTCACAGATACACATATGAAATAAATATTAATAATAAATAAATATTTTAAAAATACATATGAAATATGATTGTACTAGAGTTTTCTTTTGTTATTTGAAAAGATTTTCTTTTCACAAAATGGAAGGTTTTTATTGGATATTTTATTTATTTACAGTTTAGATGATATCTGCTTGCCTGGTTTCCCCTCCTAAAACTCCCAATCCCATCTCCCCTCCTGCTTCTATGAGGTTGCTCCTCTACCCACACACACCCTTCTGCCTCCCAGCCATGGCATTTCCCTTCACTGTGTCATTGTGCCTTCACAGAACCAAGGGCCTCTCTTCCCATTGATGTCCAACAAGGACATTGTCTGCTACATATGCAACTGTGGCCATGGGTTCTTCCCTGTGTGCTCTTTGGTTGGTGATTTAATCCCTGGGAGCTCTGGGGATTCTAGTTGTTTGATATTGTTGTTCTTCCTGTGGGGTTGTAATCCCCTTCAGCTACTTCAGTTCTTTCTCTAATTCCTCCATTAAAGAAGTGTGCTCTTTTAATGGTAGTTTAATCCCTGGGAACTCTGGGGGTTCTGGTTGTTTGATGTTGTTCTTCCTATGGGGTTATAATCCCTTTCAGCTCCTTCAGTTCTTTCTCTAACTCCTCCATTAGGGAAGCCATGCTCAGTCCAATGGTTGGCTGCAAGCATCCATATCGGTATTTGTCCAGCTCTGGCAGATCCTCTCAGGAGACAGCTTTTATCAAGCTCCTGTCAGCAAGTACTTCTTGGCATCCACAATAGTGTCTGGATTTGCTGTCTGTATATGGGATGGATTCCTAGGTAGGGCAGACTTTGGATGGCCTTTCCTTCAATGTCTGCTCCACACTTTGTCTCCATGTTTTCTTTAGACAGAGGCAATTCTGGATTAAAAATTTGGAGATGAGTGTGTGGCCCCGTTTCCCAACTGAAGGCCTTGCCTAACCTCTAGATATGGTCTCTACAGGTTCTCCCTCCCCTTTGTTGGGCATTTCAACTAATCTCATCCCCTTTGGGTCCTGGGAGCCTCTTGCTTTCCTGGCATCTGGTGGCTACTCCAAGTTCCCTATCCCCATTGCTTCACACTCTGTTCAAATTACTGACTTTGTATATTATCCTAGTCTCCTAGCATACCTGCTCCTGCCTGCTTTTTCCCCTTCCTCCTCCTATCTTCTTCCCAAGTCCCTCTCACCCTCTACTCTACATGAGTTTTTTTTTTTGAACTTTTTTACATAGAGAATTTCATACTTGTAGTCAACTAAATGATTGTATAAAAACCCCTATCTCCACAATCTAATTCTGTTTATATTTCCTAACACCTTCCACTCCTAATTTCACTTCTTAAGGTTGCTTCTTTTGCAACACACCAAGTCCAATGAAAGCTGCCCATATATGCATGAATTTTGGACATTTTGAAGGATTATTCACTTCTGCATTGACTGAAGCCTACTGAAGAAAAGAAGCTTCTTCGATATAGGTTGAGATCAGCCCAAGACTGTGTGTTCAAATATAAATATTTAGAATAAGCCTGCATTGGTCTACACCAGGTCCTTTGCATATATGTTATGAACATTAGCTTGGCGTCTTCATGGGAATACTAGCAGTGGGTGTGGGTGTGGGTGTGGGTGTGGGTGTGTCTCTGACTCTTTTGCCTGCTCTTGGGACTGTTTTCTTCTATGAGATTGTCTGGTACACATTGAAGACTTTAGTCTTGTCACACTGTACCTTGCTCTTTGTTGTTGATGTTGTTGTTGGATTTTTTGTTTGGTTGTTTGTTTTCTGTTTGTTGTACTGTTATTATTGTCAGTTGGAGGCTTCTTCCTTTCTGAAGGGAAACGGAGGCCAAATCGATCTGTGATAAGGAGAGGTGGGGGCAAGATAAATACAATAGAGGGAGGGAAAACTGGGTTTGGGATGTATGTATAAAAGAGAAATATATTTTCAATAAAATAAGAAAACAGTAACAGGATATCATAATCATTTAGCAATATAATAATAAGTTTTATCCTTGGGCCCATGAACTCTCAAGCTATGAGATGTGGACCAGAGTTACAGTAAAATGTATAAAATTTCTTCCTATAGATAAATACTCAAATCCAACCCGAAAGCTATTAAAAATCCCATAATAATTACTATACTACAAATTTATAACAGTAGCTTTAAGTAAAGGATTAAACATTGAAATATTAATTTCAAGCCATAAAACAAACCATTTTGAAGCATTTGGGGTATCTCATGTGATACCCTTGATTAATAAATCAGCATAAAAATTATCCACTACATATATTTACATATACCAGTAATAGTATTAATAATATTTATATTAAAACATGTTCTTTTCTCTGAGAATAACTAAACTTTTCTTAATTATTATGAAAACTTTGCTGTACCAATTTTGCCAGTCTGATTATTAGCTCTCAATTTTTAGGCCTAATAATAGTGCTATCTCTAAAAATATATATAAAGGGCTTTTAAAATGTCTTCTTAAAATGTAGAAAATTTTTATTATGAATACAATTTGATTAAATATGTTACTATAACAAATCATAAATATATAGCACCCTTAAAGCATAATACACTAACAATCCTATATTTCACCAAACAATCTGTGGTTACCTCTTTAAAATAATTAAAATTTTCTTGCTCTCCTTCTGCAGCTAACCTTTCTCTTTCACAGAAGCATCTGCTATATATCCCCAGACTATTATGATGTTCAATTCTTTAAATTACAAACATTTATTTACCTGTCATGTTGGGCCTTTCCACTCTGTGCCTACGGAGGACAGAAAACGAATGTAAGTCATGTTTTTATAACTCACACCATTGTGCCTATAGTAGATCTTTTCTAAGTTTTGATTAATGAATGGCTCAATGAAAGCATGCATGAATGGGAATCATTTTCTGTTCTCTGTTAATGAGTTTTGTGTTACATATTTATGAATTTTAAAATGAACTGTAGTTGTCATATGGGAATTAAGAGATTACCTATTTCATGTTGCATCTATATAGAAGCAGTGTAGATATAATTTTATGCTTCTGAATCTGTGACATTTCAGCAAAGCTAAACTGATATTATACTCTTATTTCAACCAAGCATATTTTTATTTGTCATTCATTTTAATTTTCCATTTACTTATTAAATACACAAAATAAATCTAGGATATTAAATATGAAAGTGGCAGTTAACGTTGGACAGAGAAGATAGCAAAGATACCAGGTTTATTTTGGTTTGTTGTAGGATGTTGGTAATATTTTGAATGACAGTTACATTGAAATGTTCACTTAAAAAATAACTACTATGCTGAGTGGTATTTATAATATAATATATTTAATTTATTATATATTTACTTTTCTATAAAGACATTATAATAATGTTGAAGATTTCTCATGTATATATTTTTTTCAGTAAAATTGTGGTTTAGACACAAGTTAGCAAGTATACTAGCTAAGTGTTCTACTGTAGGCTGTAGCAAAAGTATTTTGTTTCTAGAACTTTAGTTTTAGAGATATAGTATTATCAATTACAATATGCTTTATTAGAAAAAATATATATATATAATTTTAATTCCAACATTAATGTTGTTTTGTTTCAATGGATAAATATGTTCCTAATTATTTTAAAATATTCATTTTATCACCACATAAAAACATACTTCTAAAATGATTTGTGAGTTGAAGGTTTACAAGGTATCTTACCACCCATATTGGCATTGGATTTACAGTGTATCTCTACTTGTACAATGTGCCCTATATAATCTGTCATATACGCACATGTTTACAAGATTATTAAAATTATTAGCAAAATAAAACTATAAAAACAAAAAAGAATTGTTTCACTTTGAAAGTTTAATGCCTTACAATAATTTGTCCAAAGTTCATGAGCCAACACTCTATTCAGGAAAAAAAAAAGCATAACTCTTCCTCTTGGAACATACACTGTCCACAGACTTAATTTCCAATATACACATTCAAAAACCAATATCTAAACATGTCACATATACATACATAGGAGAGACTCACACATACATACGTACGTACATACATACATACATATGCACACACACACATACACACACACTCACACACACACTTATACATGTACATGTTGCCATCTTATTGAATGATTGAAATTAAGTAATACTGCACTTTAATTTCTAATGATGCACAGTAGCCAAATTATTGTTATTAAGTAGTAACAAATGAATTTATGGTTAGGAATCACCACACACGAGGAATGGTATTAAAGGGATTTAGCATTAGGTAGGTTGAAAACCACAGCCTTAGAACATTGTGTTATTTAATGTACCTTTAAAACAACCTGTGCCTTAAGTATCTTTCCTTCACAAAAAACAGTTTCATCTTTGAGGAAATTGGTACATAACCACATATCACAGAAATAATAACCATGTCTTTAAAATTAGCTAACAATTATTAAATGCTTCTTATGACACCAAAATAATTTGTTTTTATTATATAAAAAATATCTTATAGTTTCATCAATGTTCCAAAATTCTAAACAAAAGTGTTATTTGCCTATTTAAAATGTACAATAGGGAAATATAATTAATATAATATAAATATTAAGTATAACTTTTTTATTTTAAAAACTGTACAACATGGAAACAGAAAGTGGAAGTTTCTGGTAGTTTTATGTGATGCAGACTCACATGGTGTGTTGTTCAGGCAAGTCTTCTGGGGGGACATGTGATGTTTGTAGAGAGTATAAACAAAGTTCAACAGACATTGGAATTGTGTTTGCAGAGCTAGCCTTGCGGTGGTTCATTGGTCTCATGTCTTTGCTGATCTTCATTTTGTTGAGGGAGAAACAGCAGAGAACTCCTACTGATATCCTGGCTAGATCTGTTCACTCCCACTGACTTGTGATGATTCAGCACAGGCCTGGCTGTTTCTGCTGAATTGTGCTGCCACTGCTGATTCATCTTTGGTTTCCTGACACTATTGAACTAGATTGTGGTATCCTGTCAAATGTAGATTGGAATAGCCCCAAAGTACTACTTCTAAGCAGGTCCACATCCCCTTGTCATATTTATCATCTTTTCTCCTCTATCTTTGGACAGAGGGCTAGAACAGGGGTCCAAGTATTGGACAACCTTTATTAAAAGTAGGTTTTGAAAATTCTGGGTGTACAGAAATGTATAATTTATGAATATTAAGTATGTTTTACAACATAGATATGCCCAGTTAAATATATAAATTTGGGGTATATTTCATTTTAAAGACTTACTTTACATGGATTGTGGAAAATATATGTATGAAAGTGATTCATGTGATGTGTATCCTATAAAATATGAGGTTTTTTAAGCCTGCTAAACCATCAAATTTAAAGTAAATAATTATAGTCAAAATAATTAAAATATTTGTACTACTTTATTTTATTATATGTACTAAAATTCATTGTAAGGATTATCATAGTTTAATTTTCTGGACCACTGATACAGATAAACCATTTATATATTTAAAAACTACATTGTTATCAATTATCTGTACATTAAATTGTGGATACTCTGGCTCATGGAGGTAATGATTTTGTTAACACATTCACTGTTTTCATTATATAGGTCCAGTAATTTTATTTCATGAAACATAGGTTGAAAAGATGCATCAGAAGTTTTCTAACTTGCTCATGATTTTGCAGCATAGATGGTAGAAAGAAGGTTTTGTTCAAATTTCCTAATCAATGATCTAAACTTGGAAGATAAGATCAATAAAATATTTTTATGAAGTTTTATGTTAATTTTGATGTGTATCTGTGCATGCCAATGATAACTAGATGATCGAGATGTCTTCAGAGCTGGAGTCACAAGTAGTTTTGTGCCACTTGATATAGACGCAAGGATGCAAAAACCAGGTCTGTCAAAGATCAGTAAGTAGTCAACTGATGAGTACCTAAGAGAGTTTAATGGTGTTTCTTTGTTTATTTATTTATTGACAGACACGATTGGAATAAAGAGACTGAGAGTAACATGTTCTCATATCTCTATTTATTTAAAACTCTGCCAGAGTTCGACCAATACAAATGATGATGCTTGCCGACCTCCATCAGACTGAGCACAGGGACCCCAATGGAGGAGTTAGGGGAAGGACCGAAGGAGTTGAAGGTGTTTGCAACCCCGTAGGAAAAACAAAAATATCAACCAACAAGACCTCCCAGAGCTCCCAAGATATAAACCACCAACCAAAGAGTACATATGGAGGGACTCGTGGCTCCAGCTGCATATGTAGCAGGCGATGGCCTTATTTGGGATCAGTGAGAGGGAAGGCCCTTGGTCTTGTGAAGGCCCCAGCATAGCGGAATGCCAGGGTGGTGAGGCAGGAGTGGGTATGTGGGTGGGTAGGTGGCTAAGCACACTCATAGAAGTCAGAGGTAGGGGAGATGGGATACAGGATTTGCAGTTGGGAAACCAGGAACTGTGATAACATTTGAAATGTAAATAAAATAACCAATAAAAAAGCATGATTTAATGATGACCCTGTTGCTTCTCTTCAATAGGCATTTCCCAGAAGAAATCATAGAGCAATGATTATCTTGCAATCTTGCACTTCTGTGCTATAAGTTCAGTATACCTGTACTTTTATATGTGCATTAAATGTGAGAAAGAGGAATACAGAGTACATTATGTAAAAGTACAATTTTACAAAAGCGTATTTTTTTCTACATATAATTTCATATAAGTTTAAACTACTGTAGTGAAAGGCAAATCTTATATAAGTGTGTCTATACAACTCAATGATGTCTAGAAAATAACCATTAAAATTACTTCTGGGTTCTATAAGGATAGGCCATGGGAATGCAGTAAGTATTTTGATGCAAATGGAAAGAGAAAATCTTTCTGTAGTGATGAAAGAAGCAATGAACCTTAGCTAAGAATGAGAATCTCCTATTCATGCACATCGAGCATGACATGTATCTCGTCTGAGACTCTGTCCAAACTCATTAGAGAGGAAATTGCAACTGTCTGTTCAAATACTGGAGAGCAGCAATTGTGTGGGTTTCTTTCCCCTTTCCTTCTTATTCCATTCAGAGGTAATCGCTGTACTCTTTCCATTTATGATAAAAAAAGAAATACAAGCTGCAAATCCCTTGAAACCACTGGGGTCTTCAACCTGCACAATGATATATTATATTTAAATTAGATTCAACAACTTACAAGATGTTTTCAGATATGCATTCATTAAAAACTATAACCTAATTATGACCCCATATTAGAATTTCAGGTAAGAATTAGAGCTCATTGCTATTAATACCTTGTTAGGAAATAATTCTTTTGGATTTTGGGATTCAGATCAGTATAAGTCTCTTAATAAAAATAGAGTTGTTATATAAAAGCTTTTATCATGCTAATTTGCAAGGTTTTATTTATCCTTTAATGGTAAGTCCATTAAAGACTTATAAGTTTACAGTCTTTCTTAATTTTTACTATACATCATAATTTTTTATTAATTTTCTAATTAATGCTGTTTGCTGCATAGTCTATAGGTTTTTTTTCCTTAAAACACATTATACATAATAAGACATAATTAAACAAGAAATTGTTTTGGAATTAGTAGGCCATCTCCTTCTCTTCTTCTCCTTCTCTTAGTTTTTTCTCTCTCTCTCTCCTACTTTCACTTTCCCTTTCTGTCTTTTATCCAGGTAAAGATCAAACCCATGTGCATATTAGACACATACTAATGAATGATTTCCTAAACATACACACACACACACACACATATATATATATATATATATATATATATATATATATATATA
>NW_021622632.1:0-9620 GCF_004785775.1 Grammomys surdaster | reverse complement strand
TTTCTCTCTCTCTCTCTCTCTCTCTCTCTCTCTCTCTCTCTCTCTCTGTGTGTGTGTGTGTATGTGTGTGTGTGTGTGTGTGTGTGTGTAAGAGAGAGAGAGAGAGAGAGAGAGAGAGAGAGAGAGAGAGTGAGTTATTTTTTTTCCTTCTTAAAGTCCTCTATCTTCATCATGATAAGTGATTTTAAATCTGAATTTTGCTTTTCCGGTGTCATGGGAGTATTCAGGGCTTGCTATGGTGGAAGAACTAGGTTCTGATGATGCCAAATACCCTGGTTTCTGTTGCTTTTGTTCTTGAGTTTGTCTTTAGCCTTCTAGTTATCTCTAATGCTACCTTCTCTCACTGTCTTTGACTAGAGCCTGTCTTTCCTTTAATCTTGGTTTTTGCAGAACTCCTCAGAGGCCAGTTGCCTCTGTGATCCTGTGATCCTGAGATCCTTGTTGTGATAGCTCCTGGGAGTCAGGCTGCTTCTGGATCCTGAAATTCTGGTGTTTCCAAGCTCCTGAGGTCCTGTGATCCTCTTGTCCTATGTTCCTGGGCATGTTAGAGCTCCTAAGAATCAAGCCTCCTCTGGGATTTGGGGATTGGGTGCAGTGCTGCTGCCCTAGGACTGCTCTGTGCATTGGCACAGACTGGGAGGGTCCTGAGCCATTGGATATGATGGAGTTTCTGGGTCCCAAAGGGTTCCAATTACTCCCTGTTTTGGGCGGGGTGTGCTGTGGCCTACTCATCTATAATCCTGGGCATGGTAAAGCTCCTGGGAGTCCTGCCTCTTCTGGGTTTTCAATAATTATTCTTTTTATTGCAGAATAATTGACTTCCTCAGTGTGTCTTTTATTGAGATGCCTAACCTTGAAGTAGAGTTTAAATTAAACCGACATATAGAAGAGTTACAAGGTAAGCCATGTAAATTAACAGATATTCTATATGCAAGGCTAGATGTGTAGTGATTACTATAAAGTTTGAAATGATTATTTTTTAATAATTAGCTAAAGTAAAATTAATATTGTTCTTAATAGTAAAAACAAGTACCCTTTTCCCATTCCCACCTTCTTGTCATTAAAGTATAATTTTTAAAAATCAGAATGATGAATTAGATGTGTGATACAAGTCATGTTTTGGATTATTTATTTCAAATAACTTTTTGTAGTTTTAAATTGCAGAATAGTAGACTTAATTAGGTCTGAATTGAATACATATAAGATAAAATGTTAAAAAAAAGTATTCTAGACACTTACACACAAAAATTGTACTGAACAGTGAAACCAATGAATCAAAGAAATAAGGGCAGGGACAAAGGCAAAAGTTTCCAAGGTCATTTCCTACTAAGGAGCAAACTTAAGATGTAATGTTAGTTCTTTATACTAAAATATTCCTGTAGTTATTTCTACAGAAGTTTGTTTTAATATTTTTGACTCATATCAGTGTAGTTATATTAAAATTTCTAGCAGTTATCTGATGTTTGGGTAATATAGT
The DNA here is from genome assembly GCF_004785775.1 of Grammomys surdaster. NCBI lineage: Eukaryota > Metazoa > Chordata > Mammalia > Rodentia > Muridae > Grammomys > Grammomys surdaster. The sequence continues at coordinate 8,143 of NW_021622632.1, read as the reverse complement.
TTAAACTATGAAATGTTGTTTGCTGCCATTTGAAGCAAAATTTTGGTAAACTTAGATGTTTCAGTGTAGGATTCCAGATGTTAGGCAAGTTGCCTATAAGTTTTAGCTTAATTGCAAAGAGATATAAACAAACTATTTAAACTTCCAATAAATGTACATAAAACTTACTCATACTGAGATTTCTTTGCAGATATGGTTCATGGGCTAATGGAAGGAAATCAAACTAGGAGACTAAAGTGAGAACTCAGGAGCTAAGAATATTTCCTGACTTACCTTGAATTAAGTTTGTTTCTCAGCATCACTTTGTGATTATACCTCAAGCACCATGACAGCTACATGAAATCTGGATACATAGACTATTTTCACAGATACACATATGAAATAAATATTAATAATAAATAAATATTTTAAAAATACATATGAAATATGATTGTACTAGAGTTTTCTTTTGTTATTTGAAAAGATTTTCTTTTCACAAAATGGAAGGTTTTTATTGGATATTTTATTTATTTACAGTTTAGATGATATCTGCTTGCCTGGTTTCCCCTCCTAAAACTCCCAATCCCATCTCCCCTCCTGCTTCTATGAGGTTGCTCCTCTACCCACACACACCCTTCTGCCTCCCAGCCATGGCATTTCCCTTCACTGTGTCATTGTGCCTTCACAGAACCAAGGGCCTCTCTTCCCATTGATGTCCAACAAGGACATTGTCTGCTACATATGCAACTGTGGCCATGGGTTCTTCCCTGTGTGCTCTTTGGTTGGTGATTTAATCCCTGGGAGCTCTGGGGATTCTAGTTGTTTGATATTGTTGTTCTTCCTGTGGGGTTGTAATCCCCTTCAGCTACTTCAGTTCTTTCTCTAATTCCTCCATTAAAGAAGTGTGCTCTTTTAATGGTAGTTTAATCCCTGGGAACTCTGGGGGTTCTGGTTGTTTGATGTTGTTCTTCCTATGGGGTTATAATCCCTTTCAGCTCCTTCAGTTCTTTCTCTAACTCCTCCATTAGGGAAGCCATGCTCAGTCCAATGGTTGGCTGCAAGCATCCATATCGGTATTTGTCCAGCTCTGGCAGATCCTCTCAGGAGACAGCTTTTATCAAGCTCCTGTCAGCAAGTACTTCTTGGCATCCACAATAGTGTCTGGATTTGCTGTCTGTATATGGGATGGATTCCTAGGTAGGGCAGACTTTGGATGGCCTTTCCTTCAATGTCTGCTCCACACTTTGTCTCCATGTTTTCTTTAGACAGAGGCAATTCTGGATTAAAAATTTGGAGATGAGTGTGTGGCCCCGTTTCCCAACTGAAGGCCTTGCCTAACCTCTAGATATGGTCTCTACAGGTTCTCCCTCCCCTTTGTTGGGCATTTCAACTAATCTCATCCCCTTTGGGTCCTGGGAGCCTCTTGCTTTCCTGGCATCTGGTGGCTACTCCAAGTTCCCTATCCCCATTGCTTCACACTCTGTTCAAATTACTGACTTTGTATATTATCCTAGTCTCCTAGCATACCTGCTCCTGCCTGCTTTTTCCCCTTCCTCCTCCTATCTTCTTCCCAAGTCCCTCTCACCCTCTACTCTACATGAGTTTTTTTTTTTGAACTTTTTTACATAGAGAATTTCATACTTGTAGTCAACTAAATGATTGTATAAAAACCCCTATCTCCACAATCTAATTCTGTTTATATTTCCTAACACCTTCCACTCCTAATTTCACTTCTTAAGGTTGCTTCTTTTGCAACACACCAAGTCCAATGAAAGCTGCCCATATATGCATGAATTTTGGACATTTTGAAGGATTATTCACTTCTGCATTGACTGAAGCCTACTGAAGAAAAGAAGCTTCTTCGATATAGGTTGAGATCAGCCCAAGACTGTGTGTTCAAATATAAATATTTAGAATAAGCCTGCATTGGTCTACACCAGGTCCTTTGCATATATGTTATGAACATTAGCTTGGCGTCTTCATGGGAATACTAGCAGTGGGTGTGGGTGTGGGTGTGGGTGTGGGTGTGTCTCTGACTCTTTTGCCTGCTCTTGGGACTGTTTTCTTCTATGAGATTGTCTGGTACACATTGAAGACTTTAGTCTTGTCACACTGTACCTTGCTCTTTGTTGTTGATGTTGTTGTTGGATTTTTTGTTTGGTTGTTTGTTTTCTGTTTGTTGTACTGTTATTATTGTCAGTTGGAGGCTTCTTCCTTTCTGAAGGGAAACGGAGGCCAAATCGATCTGTGATAAGGAGAGGTGGGGGCAAGATAAATACAATAGAGGGAGGGAAAACTGGGTTTGGGATGTATGTATAAAAGAGAAATATATTTTCAATAAAATAAGAAAACAGTAACAGGATATCATAATCATTTAGCAATATAATAATAAGTTTTATCCTTGGGCCCATGAACTCTCAAGCTATGAGATGTGGACCAGAGTTACAGTAAAATGTATAAAATTTCTTCCTATAGATAAATACTCAAATCCAACCCGAAAGCTATTAAAAATCCCATAATAATTACTATACTACAAATTTATAACAGTAGCTTTAAGTAAAGGATTAAACATTGAAATATTAATTTCAAGCCATAAAACAAACCATTTTGAAGCATTTGGGGTATCTCATGTGATACCCTTGATTAATAAATCAGCATAAAAATTATCCACTACATATATTTACATATACCAGTAATAGTATTAATAATATTTATATTAAAACATGTTCTTTTCTCTGAGAATAACTAAACTTTTCTTAATTATTATGAAAACTTTGCTGTACCAATTTTGCCAGTCTGATTATTAGCTCTCAATTTTTAGGCCTAATAATAGTGCTATCTCTAAAAATATATATAAAGGGCTTTTAAAATGTCTTCTTAAAATGTAGAAAATTTTTATTATGAATACAATTTGATTAAATATGTTACTATAACAAATCATAAATATATAGCACCCTTAAAGCATAATACACTAACAATCCTATATTTCACCAAACAATCTGTGGTTACCTCTTTAAAATAATTAAAATTTTCTTGCTCTCCTTCTGCAGCTAACCTTTCTCTTTCACAGAAGCATCTGCTATATATCCCCAGACTATTATGATGTTCAATTCTTTAAATTACAAACATTTATTTACCTGTCATGTTGGGCCTTTCCACTCTGTGCCTACGGAGGACAGAAAACGAATGTAAGTCATGTTTTTATAACTCACACCATTGTGCCTATAGTAGATCTTTTCTAAGTTTTGATTAATGAATGGCTCAATGAAAGCATGCATGAATGGGAATCATTTTCTGTTCTCTGTTAATGAGTTTTGTGTTACATATTTATGAATTTTAAAATGAACTGTAGTTGTCATATGGGAATTAAGAGATTACCTATTTCATGTTGCATCTATATAGAAGCAGTGTAGATATAATTTTATGCTTCTGAATCTGTGACATTTCAGCAAAGCTAAACTGATATTATACTCTTATTTCAACCAAGCATATTTTTATTTGTCATTCATTTTAATTTTCCATTTACTTATTAAATACACAAAATAAATCTAGGATATTAAATATGAAAGTGGCAGTTAACGTTGGACAGAGAAGATAGCAAAGATACCAGGTTTATTTTGGTTTGTTGTAGGATGTTGGTAATATTTTGAATGACAGTTACATTGAAATGTTCACTTAAAAAATAACTACTATGCTGAGTGGTATTTATAATATAATATATTTAATTTATTATATATTTACTTTTCTATAAAGACATTATAATAATGTTGAAGATTTCTCATGTATATATTTTTTTCAGTAAAATTGTGGTTTAGACACAAGTTAGCAAGTATACTAGCTAAGTGTTCTACTGTAGGCTGTAGCAAAAGTATTTTGTTTCTAGAACTTTAGTTTTAGAGATATAGTATTATCAATTACAATATGCTTTATTAGAAAAAATATATATATATAATTTTAATTCCAACATTAATGTTGTTTTGTTTCAATGGATAAATATGTTCCTAATTATTTTAAAATATTCATTTTATCACCACATAAAAACATACTTCTAAAATGATTTGTGAGTTGAAGGTTTACAAGGTATCTTACCACCCATATTGGCATTGGATTTACAGTGTATCTCTACTTGTACAATGTGCCCTATATAATCTGTCATATACGCACATGTTTACAAGATTATTAAAATTATTAGCAAAATAAAACTATAAAAACAAAAAAGAATTGTTTCACTTTGAAAGTTTAATGCCTTACAATAATTTGTCCAAAGTTCATGAGCCAACACTCTATTCAGGAAAAAAAAAAGCATAACTCTTCCTCTTGGAACATACACTGTCCACAGACTTAATTTCCAATATACACATTCAAAAACCAATATCTAAACATGTCACATATACATACATAGGAGAGACTCACACATACATACGTACGTACATACATACATACATATGCACACACACACATACACACACACTCACACACACACTTATACATGTACATGTTGCCATCTTATTGAATGATTGAAATTAAGTAATACTGCACTTTAATTTCTAATGATGCACAGTAGCCAAATTATTGTTATTAAGTAGTAACAAATGAATTTATGGTTAGGAATCACCACACACGAGGAATGGTATTAAAGGGATTTAGCATTAGGTAGGTTGAAAACCACAGCCTTAGAACATTGTGTTATTTAATGTACCTTTAAAACAACCTGTGCCTTAAGTATCTTTCCTTCACAAAAAACAGTTTCATCTTTGAGGAAATTGGTACATAACCACATATCACAGAAATAATAACCATGTCTTTAAAATTAGCTAACAATTATTAAATGCTTCTTATGACACCAAAATAATTTGTTTTTATTATATAAAAAATATCTTATAGTTTCATCAATGTTCCAAAATTCTAAACAAAAGTGTTATTTGCCTATTTAAAATGTACAATAGGGAAATATAATTAATATAATATAAATATTAAGTATAACTTTTTTATTTTAAAAACTGTACAACATGGAAACAAAAAGTGGAAGTTTCTGGTAGTTTTATGTGATGCAGACTCACATGGTGTGTTGTTCAGGCAAGTCTTCTGGGGGGACATGTGATGTTTGTAGAGAGTATAAACAAAGTTCAACAGACATTGGAATTGTGTTTGCAGAGCTAGCCTTGCGGTGGTTCATTGGTCTCATGTCTTTGCTGATCTTCATTTTGTTGAGGGAGAAACAGCAGAGAACTCCTACTGATATCCTGGCTAGATCTGTTCACTCCCACTGACTTGTGATGATTCAGCACAGGCCTGGCTGTTTCTGCTGAATTGTGCTGCCACTGCTGATTCATCTTTGGTTTCCTGACACTATTGAACTAGATTGTGGTATCCTGTCAAATGTAGATTGGAATAGCCCCAAAGTACTACTTCTAAGCAGGTCCACATCCCCTTGTCATATTTATCATCTTTTCTCCTCTATCTTTGGACAGAGGGCTAGAACAGGGGTCCAAGTATTGGACAACCTTTATTAAAAGTAGGTTTTGAAAATTCTGGGTGTACAGAAATGTATAATTTATGAATATTAAGTATGTTTTACAACATAGATATGCCCAGTTAAATATACAAATTTGGGGTATATTTCATTTTAAAGACTTACTTTACATGGATTGTGGAAAATATATGTATGAAAGTGATTCATGTGATGTGTATCCTATAAAATATGAGGTTTTTTAAGCCTGCTAAACCATCAAATTTAAAGTAAATAATTATAGTCAAAATAATTAAAATATTTGTACTACTTTATTTTATTATATGTACTAAAATTCATTGTAAGGATTATCATAGTTTAATTTTCTGGACCACTGATACAGATAAACCATTTATATATTTAAAAACTACATTGTTATCAATTATCTGTACATTAAATTGTGGATACTCTGGCTCATGGAGGTAATGATTTTGTTAACACATTCACTGTTTTCATTATATAGGTCCAGTAATTTTATTTCATGAAACATAGGTTGAAAAGATGCATCAGAAGTTTTCTAACTTGCTCATGATTTTGCAGCATAGATGGTAGAAAGAAGGTTTTGTTCAAATTTCCTAATCAATGATCTAAACTTGGAAGATAAGATCAATAAAATATTTTTATGAAGTTTTATGTTAATTTTGATGTGTATCTGTGCATGCCAATGATAACTAGATGATCGAGATGTCTTCAGAGCTGGAGTCACAAGTAGTTTTGTGCCACTTGATATAGACGCAAGGATGCAAAAACCAGGTCTGTCAAAGATCAGTAAGTAGTCAACTGATGAGTACCTAAGAGAGTTTAATGGTGTTTCTTTGTTTATTTATTTATTGACAGACACGATTGGAATAAAGAGACTGAGAGTAACATGTTCTCATATCTCTATTTATTTAAAACTCTGCCAGAGTTCGACCAATACAAATGATGATGCTTGCCGACCTCCATCAGACTGAGCACAGGGACCCCAATGGAGGAGTTAGGGGAAGGACCGAAGGAGTTGAAGGTGTTTGCAACCCCGTAGGAAAAACAAAAATATCAACCAACAAGACCTCCCAGAGCTCCCAAGATATAAACCACCAACCAAAGAGTACATATGGAGGGACTCGTGGCTCCAGCTGCATATGTAGCAGGCGATGGCCTTATTTGGGATCAGTGAGAGGGAAGGCCCTTGGTCTTGTGAAGGCCCCAGCATAGCGGAATGCCAGGGTGGTGAGGCAGGAGTGGGTATGTGGGTGGGTAGGTGGCTAAGCACACTCATAGAAGTCAGAGGTAGGGGAGATGGGATACAGGATTTGCAGTTGGGAAACCAGGAACTGTGATAACATTTGAAATGTAAATAAAATAACCAATAAAAAAGCATGATTTAATGATGACCCTGTTGCTTCTCTTCAATAGGCATTTCCCAGAAGAAATCATAGAGCAATGATTATCTTGCAATCTTGCACTTCTGTGCTATAAGTTCAGTATACCTGTACTTTTATATGTGCATTAAATGTGAGAAAGAGGAATACAGAGTACATTATGTAAAAGTACAATTTTACAAAAGCGTATTTTTTTCTACATATAATTTCATATAAGTTTAAACTACTGTAGTGAAAGGCAAATCTTATATAAGTGTGTCTATACAACTCAATGATGTCTAGAAAATAACCATTAAAATTACTTCTGGGTTCTATAAGGATAGGCCATGGGAATGCAGTAAGTATTTTGATGCAAATGGAAAGAGAAAATCTTTCTGTAGTGATGAAAGAAGCAATGAACCTTAGCTAAGAATGAGAATCTCCTATTCATGCACATCGAGCATGACATGTATCTCGTCTGAGACTCTGTCCAAACTCATTAGAGAGGAAATTGCAACTGTCTGTTCAAATACTGGAGAGCAGCAATTGTGTGGGTTTCTTTCCCCTTTCCTTCTTATTCCATTCAGAGGTAATCGCTGTACTCTTTCCATTTATGATAAAAAAAGAAATACAAGCTGCAAATCCCTTGAAACCACTGGGGTCTTCAACCTGCACAATGATATATTATATTTAAATTAGATTCAACAACTTACAAGATGTTTTCAGATATGCATTCATTAAAAACTATAACCTAATTATGACCCCATATTAGAATTTCAGGTAAGAATTAGAGCTCATTGCTATTAATACCTTGTTAGGAAATAATTCTTTTGGATTTTGGGATTCAGATCAGTATAAGTCTCTTAATAAAAATAGAGTTGTTATATAAAAGCTTTTATCATGCTAATTTGCAAGGTTTTATTTATCCTTTAATGGTAAGTCCATTAAAGACTTATAAGTTTACAGTCTTTCTTAATTTTTACTATACATCATAATTTTTTATTAATTTTCTAATTAATGCTGTTTGCTGCATAGTCTATAGGTTTTTTTTCCTTAAAACACATTATACATAATAAGACATAATTAAACAAGAAATTGTTTTGGAATTAGTAGGCCATCTCCTTCTCTTCTTCTCCTTCTCTTAGTTTTTTCTCTCTCTCTCTCCTACTTTCACTTTCCCTTTCTGTCTTTTATCCAGGTAAAGATCAAACCCATGTGCATATTAGACACATACTAATGAATGATTTCCTAAACATACACACACACACACACACATATATATATATATATATATATATATATATATATATATATA
>NW_021622631.1:0-12270 GCF_004785775.1 Grammomys surdaster | reverse complement strand
ATATATATATATATATATATATATATATTCATACAAAAATGAATGAAATAAAACATGTAAAATGAAATCCAGATCAACTAAGAGAAAATTTTCTGTAGTGTTGCTGAAAATATGGCCTATAGAATATTGATCTCTGGAAACAAAAATGAAGTCCAGTTCAGCACAAATTTATAGCCAGTGTTTTTTCAAACTTCAAGAATTTGACACTGGGCAGTTTTTAAGACATATTTAAGTATATCTTGACTTATAAGAAGTTCCTAAGTGATACATGACTTAAACTCATATGTACTATAAAGCATAGGGTATGACTATACTGGAAGTTTTGTAAAATATATATGATATTTTCCATAGAAATGGCTTCTATAAAATGGCTAAAAGTGATGTTATTAGTGTTTGGGCAAGGAACTGGTGTAGTCTTTCTCAGTTATACAAATAGAACAAAGATTACTAGGCTATTAACCACATAACTCTCATCTTTTATGTTGAAATTGAAACCCAAGTTCCTTTTAAGAGACAACCCTATGTGTTTAACATTCCTGTTTGTACTGATGATTGTCTGTGGCCATAAGACCATTTGTGCCCCCTGATAAATACCATGGGAAAATGACAAGAGAAAAAGAACCAAGTCATGTGTAAAATTGAACTCATTAGGATGACAGCAAGTTTTTAAAAAATAGTTTATTTTAAGAATAATGATAATAATAATAATAATTATTATTATTATTATTATATTAAATAGCAAAACTGTTAAAATTGCGTAGAATAATGTCTGTGAGGCACTGAAAGAAGATAATTGCTTTATACAGCAACATTTTTCTTTATAATCAAGTGGAACACAAAAGGTTTCTAAGAGAAGTATAACAAAAAGAATTCAGGAAGATACAGACAACATCGTAAAAGATACACAAAACTATCCTTCAGACATAGCATGAAATAAAATAAACATAATCATAACAGGATGTAAAATAGTAAATTTTATTGGATGAATAAATAAGCAAATGAGATTTAGGAAACAGTGAAACATGATAACTTTCAACAGGATTTATGTATCACCTTTTCCAAAAGTCTTTTTTATATTAGGCTTTGTTTAGTTGTTTCCCCAATGAACATTGGTCCATGAGTCCACAATTTCAATATTAGTTGATCTATTTCATGCCATATGCATCACATTTTACCATAGTCTCTTCTGTGGTTTAGTGTGTAAATTTAATAGAATTCTCATTGCAAAATATGCTTCCCTGCTTGAAAATGTTATTTAAATTGTGATTTTGATTAAATTATGTGGAATAATCTATTCTTTGGAAGGGATATTGCAGCACATAGTGTTCATTTTTTGACATACTTTATTAATGTAACATCTCTCTATGTTTTCATGGTCTATCTTTCATATCTGAAATGAATCTGCCTTACATTTCGCCAACATGTTATTCATTTCTCACACATCCACTGTAATAAAAACCATGATATCAAGATAGTAAAAGACAATGCTTTATGAAATGATGAGACAGCCCAGATCTCTTCAGGTTATATCAAGACATATTGAATCCCAGGTCAGCCAGAATGCAGTGTGGGAATGTGTCTCAAAAACCTGAACCTTGTTAGGTTGTAGATTCAAGCATAGAAATGTACCTACTCATATATTCTCGACTAGAAGCCTGTCCTTCTCTGTTCTTAGAAGATCATACACTTTGACCCAGGGTGCAGCTTTAAAAGTGATCACATAGAGTAATGAAGGAGGATGGGAACACAACCTCACCTTCTAGCTCAGACAGAATAAATTTTAATGATCACTAGGGTGACAGGTGTTGAAGCCATATCACCTACAATCCAACAACAAAAAACTACCTCACTATAAGATAAAACAATAACTGCCCTACAATTAGCAATAGGACAATCTGTTGATACTTAGTGTTGTTTTGTCGTTGTTTGTTTTTCAGTTTCTTGGTTATACATTCTCAATAACATCTGCAAATAAAACCAGAACATACCCACATTGAATGACTATTTGTAAAATTTTTGTGTGCTGCTATAAAAATGTATTAATTCTTTGGTTTTTAGGTTTAGCCCCAACTCTGTTAACTCTGGTAGCTACATTCATCAGTTATCTATTTTTAACCACATTCCCTCTTTGTTTTAGAGTATTGTTATCATTGCTGTTTATTATTATTATTATTATTATTTTCAAATGATCATGGTTCATGTATGGCCTCTTTGACTGCAATAATATCTCACAGATTAAAGAAAGCCTTAACATTTTTAATCAGAAAATATATTTCATGTTCAGCAAATGTGACACCCTCTATATCCTGTGGTCTTTGAGTTTTGCATACTTTATTACAAAGTAACTACTTTCCTGTATTAATGCTTCTTTCTGCCATTTGCCACAGAAACATGGATGGGTCAATTTATTTATGTTATTCCAAACTATTACATATTTGGTGAGCATCATATTTAAATACTAAGTATTGCTAGATTGTTCAGTTCTATTTAGAGAATCACCTGGTTCTCCTTAACAGGTGAATTATGCTGTTAACTTTTGTTGTGGTTTAATGAAGAAGACAAAAGGTAGGAAGGTATACTGTGAGATATATTTACTTTTATTGCAAAGACAAGTAGATTTTAATGATTTTGTTGTTGTTGTTGTTGTTTTGGTCTCTGATTCAATAAAGAATCCAGTCTGTGGTAACCTAAGTGAAAAAAAAATGCTGCACTTAAAAGAGAACTAAGTGCCAGAGACATTTTCAAAGTCTCCAAATGAAAGTTAATGGAACAAAAATGGGATGGGCCTTAAACTTAACAGGATACTGATAAGTGTACAAGTTCATGAACCTGGAGGTTTATGGACCAAAATCACAGAATGACTACTTCACTTTTTCTCTTCTACTCCAGGAAAGAGAGTTACTATCTCAGGACCACAGCACTGCTCCTCCAGTCATGGAATTAGACTGGTCTAGTTGTTATTGTTTATTTGGTCTACTTGACCCAAGCTAGTAAAAAATGAGAAGAAAAAAAAGTCTCATTTGAGGAATTGTTCATGTCACAATGGCCAGTGTCCATATCTGTAGTCATTTTCTTGACTTCTGTGCTGGCAGAGAAGAACCCTTTGAGTTGAATCCACCCTTGTACTCAAAACAGTTTAATTACTTCTGAAAAATTCTGTTTTCAAGTACAGTTATATTGGGAATTTAAACCTCGACTTCTGATTTTCAGGGAAATAGATTTAGTCCACAGCAGCTGTTTTGATCTTTCTTTGTTTGTTTAATCAAATATTGGCACAGTGGTGTATAATGATGGAGGTACCAACTGACAACTACCAATAAATCACCTCTCCAGACATGATATACTCCATCCCTGAATGTTCAGAGTATGTTATTTATAATATCAGGATACTGTACAAAGTGAACTATATGGACCATGTCTTCTACACCTGTGCTCTTTACCTTTGCCCTTGTAAGTGTGGATTCCAGGCCAGTCTACCATAGTGCTGTGTTTACTTCTAATCTTAAACTAAATTAAAAAAGACAAAGCAGAAAGCTTAGTTTGTTTGTAGCCCCTCAGAAAATTATGCCACAAAATAACCACGCACAATTTAGCTCCACTAATGCATATTTATGACAGATTTTGAAGAAAAAGTGCAGCAGAGTACCAAAATGTCATGACCATAAGACTTGGCCTCTGTTTCAAATGGGAGTTTAAACTAGATGAGTCCAGCTGCCTGATGAATATTTTGCTTCATTCCTTTGTAGAAAAATAAACAATTCAACCACAAATAAATGAACAAGCAAGCTATAACTTCCTCCTCCTCAGTCACTCTTTGCAGAGCATTGCACAACTGAATGACACTTTCATCAGAACTATTGCTATGTCAAGACATGGATATTTTCAGAAAACTTCATTATTATGTGGTTATTTTATTGCAAAACTAAATGATCTGAGAAAAATAATTTTATATGTGCAATATAACCCATTTCTTTTCCATAGCAAGGCTTCTAATCTTGATCACTATTTTAGTGTTGCATTTATTACATGATGCATTATAAAAAAACAAATGTATTTATAATTACTATACTGGAAAATAGATTTCCTTTAATGTACATCTCATTATTATTTCTTTAGTCATTTGAAGCTAGGCACAGTTTTCATGCTAGATTTACCTTAAAATTCTACAGGTTAATTTTATTTATTTTACTTTTCTTTTTGTTTTCGGATAGAGTCATACTCTACTTAAAGGTTGGCTGTGAACTCATGGTGAACCTCTTGCCTCAGCCTCATGAGTACTAGGAATACAAGTATGTAGTGACAGACCTTCAATATATAGTGTAAATACTTCCTGACTCTGACCTTTCATACCATTATGTAGCTTATTTATTCATATGGGGTTTTGCTTTAATGATTTATAATTATTCATTGTACCTCTCAATGATGTAGGACCAGATTAATCTTAGTATTGGCATTAGTCATTAAGTGTTTTTTGTGTTTGCACATTGGAAGATACTATTGAAACACTGTTTTGAAAAACATCAAGAAACTGGTGGAATTTTAAAGGTAGATTGTATGTTAAACTGTAGCGAGCCGTTCTGTTGTTCCGGTCCGTGGGTCAGGGAGCAAGAGAGAGAGTGGGGACAGGGACGCAAAGAATGGAGACAAGATGAAGTCTGGTCAAAGACTAAGTCTGCCTGCTGGAGACGGAGTCTGAGTCTGTCTGTTCTCTGTCGAGTGTGTCTAATCAAAGTCTGTCTGGAGATGAAGTTTGTCTGCTCTGACTAGTCTGTCTGCTCTCTGCCTCTGCCTCTCTGTCGAGTCTGTCTAGCTCTCTGTCGAGTCTGACTAGTTCTCCCTCTGGGTCTGCCCTGGCCTCTCCTTTTATATCTCTCCTGAGTCAATCAAGTGCTGGGATTAGAGGCATGTGTTACCACTGCCTGACTTTGACTGAAAGGATCAAGATAATTATCAGAGTGTGTTCAGCTGTTGTCAACAAGTCTCTTGTCAGGGTATATGCCTCAAGATGGCTGCAAAGATAATAGCCGCTTTTGGCTCAGAGTAGGCTCCCAACAGGTCCCCCTTTTTAAATTTGTTTTTAAAAGGAAAGGCTGGAAAAACTTACGGAAACTGTGTCTGCCTTAGGTTGGAACAAAGCACCCAGCCTCCCTTTCCCATCTCTGGATACACAACAGTCATTGGTTGAGGTCCTGTCTTAGGATGGTGAGGCCTTCCAGTTTGGGGCAAGGGTCTTGAAGTGTTCTCTTACCCAACATTGACTATCCAGCTTATCGCGTAAGTTAGGGGTTAATCTTCATCAGTTTTGATGACAGAGATTTTGGAGTCCCCTACTTCCAGCCTGTAATAATGGACCTGCAAGGGTTTCATTTGAATAGCGTCTATCTATTGTCATACAAAAGCCATCAGTCTGTCGAACAGCATGAACCCAAGAGACAAGAGGCTTAGCAATGTCTGGTTAGTGCAAAAGCAACACACTTTATAGGGTAGCACATAACTCTCTCTGTTGGAGGAGTAAAAAGTATAAGCCTCTTCTATTCTGTAGCACTATTTCAGCTAAGAAGGATAATGGTTATCTAGTTGACCACCAAATGAAGCACATGCTATAGTCCAAACTTCAGAACTCTGCATAAGCCAATTAACCTGATGTCTTGTATAGGGTTGTACTATGACATCAGGATCTTTTCCAAAATAATTTCAACTGTCATCTCTGCCTAACATAATCATATCTGCTACAGCTTCATAGTATGGATAAAGAATCTTCTTAGGCGATGAGGGAAAATGAACCCATAATATGGGTGCAGTTTGCCAAAAAACTGCAGTAGGAATTAGTTTAGTGTTAAAAACAAGAAAATATAAAGGCTGAGAATAATTAATATGAGTTACAAATTGGGATGAAATAGCATTCTTAACCTTCCATAAGGCTTTTCTACCCTTCTCTGTTAGAGCCCTGCCAGACTTAGGGTCAGGATCTCCTTGGAGAATGTCAAACAAAGGTTTCAATTCTCCTGTTGTAAGTTTCAAATACGGTCATAGCCAATTAATGTCTCCCAACAGTTTTTGAAAATCATTAAGTGTCTTAAGGGAATCAGTCCTCAAGGTGGCCTTACTGTTAATAATACGTGGACCATTAATCTGAAGTCCTTAATAAGTTTATGGATCTTGTAATTGTACCTTTTCTAGTGCTATTTGTAACCCTGCAGTCTGTAAAGCTGTTTTAAGATCATCAAAGCACTGGAGTACTGGTTCTCCATCTTTTCCCGTTATTAAAATATCATCCATGAGATGAATCATGTAGATTTGCTTCCACATGGTTCTAACACTCTCTATGGTGGAAGCCACGAACTTTTGGCACAAGATAGGACTGTTAGCCACACCCTGAGGCAAGACCTTCCATTGATATTTTTTCATAGGTTCTCTAAAGTTTATAGCGGGAACACTAAAAGCAAAGCGCTTTCTATTGTTAGGATGTAAAGGGATAGTAAAGAAACAGTCTTTTAAATCTATAACTACTTTATAATAGCCTAAAGGTATAGCCACTGGTGTGGGCAGCCCAGGTTGTAAGGCTCCCATCAGAATCATGGTCTCATTAATGGCCCTCAAGTCTTGTAACTATCTCCATTTTCCTGACTTTTTCTTAATGACAAATATTGGGGTATTCCAGGGAAAGTTACTCTCTTCTAAATGTCCTGCCTGTAATTGCTCCTGCACTAGCAATTGAACGGCTTGTAATTTTTCAGTGGTTAGGGACCACTGATCCACCCAGACGGGCAAGTCATCTTTCCAGGTGAATGGATCGGCACAACGCCCTAGTGTTGCAGCTGAATCAATAGCCCCCATCAAAAATACCCTAAGCCTCTTCTTCCAGAGTTACCATGGACCTCAATAGGATGAGTAATCCCATTTTCACTTTTTCCTAATCCTTTCCCTGGAGAAAATCCAGAGTTTATCGTTTGAGCCTTGATTACTTCATTAGGGCTGCACATAATCACAATCCCACCTGGGATAATAGATCTCTGCCCCAGAGATTAATGGGAAGGCCTGGGAAGACATAGGGTTGTATACTCCCTGTATTCCCTTCTTTATCTTTCCATGTCAGCACCTTAGAGCTTTGCTGTGGATTTTGACTTTGGCCAATACCCCTTAAATTAGTTAAAGTTGGGGTCAGAGGCCAGGTGGCAGGCCAATCGCTTTGTTTGATAATTGTCACATCAGCTCCTGTATCAACTAAACCTTGGAATGCCTTCTCATCGAGAAATATTGTCATCATAGGTTTTTGTTTAACTATAGGTTGTACCCAGTATGCATCAGAGGAACCAAAGCCTTGATCTCTTCTCTTATGGCTCTTATATTTGTAATTAGTAGGAATCAATGGAAGTAACAATAGTTGAGCTATCCTCTTTCCTGTAGGAATAGTGACTATATTCTGTATTGCCTTGGCCATTACCTTAATCTCACCTTCATAATCATTGTCTATAACTCCAGGAAAAAATAGTCCCTGCATAGTAGCACTGTTTCTTCTCACTATTAGGCCAAACACGTTTGGATGGAGTGGTCCAAACACTCCAGTGGGTAAGGCCTGAGGTCCCATTTCTGGAGATAACACTGTGTGGGTGGCAGAACTGAAGTCTAGTCCTGTGCTTCTTGGGGTTGCTCGACAAAGTTCAGAAAGGGGTTGTTGTTTGTTGGATTGATACTGACTGCCCCATAAGCTTGTTTTGGCTTGCGTTGGTTCGGGGCCTGGGGCTGGCCCCTGTTCCCGTTTACCTGATTATGGGAAAGGGTGTTTCCTTGTGTATCTGTCTTGGACATACATTCACTAGCCCAATGCCTTTCACGTTTGCAAAGTGGGCATAGCCCAGGCTGTTTTTTGGGCTGTCTCTGGGTTAACTCATTTTTTGCTTTGCAATACTTTGCAAAGTGTCCAGGCTTGCCACATTTAAAACAGGCCTTTTTGTCTCTGTTTGTCAAAAAAATCTCTTACTGATTGTCCTTGCATGGCAGCCGCCATAGCTAAGCCCTGTTGATAGGAATCCCCTATGTCAGAACAGAGTCTGATATACCCAGTAAGGTCTGTCTTTTTCCTATAGGGTCTAATGGCTGCTTGGCAGGCAGGATTGGCATTTTCATATGCATGCTGTTTCACATAATCTACACCTGGCTCTGCATTACCAAAAATCCTTCCTGCTGTTGTCATTAATCGATGAACAAAATCAGAAAATTGTTCATCAGGCCCTTGTCTGACTGAGGTCAAAGATGTACCAGGGTCTCCCTTTACCGGGAGTTTGCACCAAGACTTCATGGCTGCATTTTGAATTTGAATGAATAAGCCTGGGTCATATTGTATCTGGTTATCACTAGAAGCAAATTGCCCTTCTCCTACTAAGGCTTCAAAGGACCAGCCATTACCTGTCTGAATATTTCTCCTAGTTATCTCTTTACAATTCACACAATATTCTGATTTCCAAATAAGATAGTCACCACTGCTAAGAACTGCTCTCACTAGAGTATTCCCATCACCAGGAGTCAGCCACTCCTCTGCAACAGACTCTAAGATTGTAAGAGTAAAGGGAGCAGTTGCACCATATTGTGCCACCGAATTTTTTAATTCTTTAATAATTTGAAAATTAAACCCTGTGTGATGTCTCCAAGCAATCCCTTGAGCGTCTCTAGTCTTTGATACAGGTAAAACCTCAGCCTGTCCTTCCTCTGGCTGATCTGTGGCTGAACTAAAACCAGAGGGTAGGGGCTGCCTTTGGACTCTGGGTTGAGGAACTTGAGGACTTGAGTGATTTTCCCAATTAACCTCGCCCTCTCGAGACATCTCTGTCCTTAATTTTTGTAACTGATTAATTAAGTCCTGATACTCTTTCTCTAACTCTATTTGTTGTTTAAGCAGAGAAACTTTGTCCTGTAACTCCTTTCTGGGATCTATAACCACCGTCTCCATAGCAGGAGCATCTGGAGGTGGAGGAGCAGAGGGAGTGGGGCTTCTGGAAGAGGACCACTCAGGGTCATAATTTTTGGCTGTCTCTTCCTCTAGGTCAGCACAATCTGGCTCTGTCAAATCAATTACTTCAACCTTTGGTCATATTTTGGATTCTATACTTTTTGTTTTCTTTTGAACATGAAAGACAGCATTGAAACAGCAAAATAGAAGCAAACAATTAACACATGTAAGTAGCAAAGAACAAAACAAAATCAGAGAGTTGAAATCAGGCTGAGAGTTGAATTCAGGCTGACTTATTACTTGCCTCATTATTATGACCTACTGATCTCCACACGGCAGGTTCCCATGGCAATCACCTCTGTTTCACTTCTGAATTTTCAGTCGACCCTTCTTCTGGTAAAGTCCCTCAGTGGGTCTCTCGTTCTTGCTGCCCCACATTGGGCGCCAATTTGTAGTGAGCCATTCTGCTGCTCTGGTCTGCGGGTCAGGGAGCAAGAGAGAGAGTAGGGACAGGGACGCAAAGAATGGAGACAAGATGAAGTCTGGTCAAAGACTAAGTCAGCCTGCTGGAGACGGAGTCTGAGTCTGTCTAGTCGAAGTCTGTCTGGAGACGGAGTTTGTCTGCTCTGACTTGTCTGTCTGCTCTCTGCCTCTGACTCTCCATCGAGTCTGTCTAGCTCTCTGTCAAGTCTGACTAGCTCTCTGTTGAGTCTGACTAGTTCTCCCTCTGGGTCTGCCCTGGCCTCTCCTTTTATATCTCTCCTGAGTCAATCAAGTGCTGGGATTAAAGGCGTGTGTTACCACTGCCTAATCTTGACTGAAAGGATCAAGATAATTATCAGAGTGTGTTCAGCTGTTGTCAACAAGTCTCTTGTCAAGGTATATGACTCAAGATGGCTGCAAAGATAATAGCCGCTTTCGGCTCAGAATCGGCTCCCAACATTAAACCATGTTTAGACTCTGATGGTCTAAGTAGTAAATAGTGATAATTTTCTTTTTTTGTCAGATTTTGTTTTGTCATTTATCTCTATTTCTACCTCTATTACCTATTTATTGTTCTACAGTTCATTAATTAAAGTTTTCAAAATCGATTTTCTTGAAAATAGAATTCATCCCTTCATTCATCTGATTTGGGTTATGCTGCAGGGTTGGGGGGTTGGGGGGGAGACAGAAAACAAAACCTGAATACTTGGTTTCTCTGTGTTCACGCATATGCCAACTTGGAATGGTGGAGAGTCCTAATGACTAACCAGTTGACTGTAAATCTTGTGGATCCAAGTATGAGTACTAAGAGGGTCCAAGGCTAGTTTCCTTGAAACAATCACCTCACAATGTTATTTCTGCAACTATTTTTAGTACTCATCATTCTCCTTATCTATTTACTGTTCCTTCTCTTTTCTCTTTCTTTGATTAAACTTGTTTGATGACCTGGCAAGACCGAGTAGGAGCACGGTTAATATCCAGAAACTAGATGTTACCAATAATATTGAAGGTAAGGCTGTTCATTAATTCAAGAGAGATGTTATGTAATGGTCACTTGCTAGAGGTTGAAATAAAAGTAACCTAGAGCCTCCAGGGCAGAGATGAGTAAATCCATAGCTCTTTCCCCTAGCTTAGTATCAATTCTACATAATAAAAATGTTCCATTTTTATTATACAAAACTGCATGTTATGGAATAACATGCAGATATTTCCAAGAAAGTCAGCAATGGATTCCTTGGGTTCAGGGATGATAGTGGCAGTTCACTAAGAATTCTCCATAAAGTGAGAATGTATTTGTAGGCAGACAATACGGGTCCTAAAGACTACAAAGTTAGCAGAATGACCTCATGTTTACCCTTTTATGAAACCATACTGTCTCACACACATCTGAAAGATACTGACTTTGTAATCACAATACTGCTGACCCTGGCTTTACTGGAGATTAGTGTCAGGAGATGTATATATATATATATATATATAAATTGTGCTTGCTGTAAAACTTATATGTTTGAGATTGTATAGTTCCCTCTTTTTTTCTGTTCTAAATTTGTACCACTCCATATCACAAAAAAAATGTTAGTACAGTAAAATAGAGAAGCATTTACCCACCCCCTATAAACTTTGCAACCCAACTTCCTTGTATGCTTTCAATAAAAGACTGAGGCTGAGTCAAGTCTATATGAGCACCTGACTCTGAGTCCAGGGGCTCTCATAGTAAGATCAGCCTGTCAGTATTGTATCTCAATTGTGTATTTTCTTACTCACCTACCAGGTATCCCTAGTCCTTGATGACCTCTGACTCTTGTTGAAGCTGGACCCCAGCATATACTGAATCTGAAATCACTTTAGCTCCTCTTTCTGCAAACACAGTTTATTCTCTAAGAAGCAGTCTAAATGTTTATAAGGTTTGTTTTTTACTTAAAATATTAAAATCAAATTTTAAATGGTAAATAAATCAAAATTATACATATGAATGAGTACATTATGAGGTTTAAGAAAGTATATACATTATATAATACTTAAAATAGTTTTAATTTATCTATGACATCAAACATTTATCATTACAGCAAGTTAAAATTTTCACTTAATTGTTTGAAATATGTATCATTATATATTCTAACACATCTGCTAAATAGCACACCAGAACTTGCTATTTCTTCATATGTATAACAAAACACACTTTGATATATTTCTCTATCTCCCTTCATCCCAAATCTAGTATCACTCATACACACTTTTCAAATTAATTAAATTTCATATCTAGGTCATCTCCACTTATTAAAATTTCTGTCCAGATTTATTATTTCCTAATCATTAGAAGTATTTTGCTTCTTTTTCTTCATTTGTTGTTGTTTTTTTCTGGCTTCTTAAGATAGCCTTTACCTTATTGATTTTAGAATTGTTCTCTTGGTACAAAAAGCAGTTAACAAATATAGTTCCATGTAAAAATATTCCAATACCCATTCAGTATGCTTTTCTGATGTGTGTGTGGGAGGATAGTGTCTGTGTTTTCTTTTCCACGTGTTTTCTAATTTTTCATGCAATTTCTTTGAATTATGACTTAATATTCTCTTCTTCAGTATTATAATAATCATAAATTTTCTCCAATTGCCTATTCCTATAAATGTCTACTATATTTCAATTTTTCTCTGAAAATATGCTTATTATATAGCAATTCTAAGGACAGATTATTAGATAAAAGTCTATACATGAAGAACTTATATATGTATGTCCTGTTTGTCTTTTTATTGTGGTTATAAAACACATTACAACCTAGTAGGAAAAAGTTTATTTCAACTTATAGTGTATGATCTGCAGGGAAAGAAATTTAAGCAGGAAAT
>NW_021622630.1:0-12272 GCF_004785775.1 Grammomys surdaster | reverse complement strand
ATATATATATATATATATATATATATATTCATACAAAAATGAATGAAATAAAACATGTAAAATGAAATCCAGATCAACTAAGAGAAAATTTTCTGTAGTGTTGCTGAAAATATGGCCTATAGAATATTGATCTCTGGAAACAAAAATGAAGTCCAGTTCAGCACAAATTTATAGCCAGTGTTTTTTCAAACTTCAAGAATTTGACACTGGGCAGTTTTTAAGACATATTTAAGTATATCTTGACTTATAAGAAGTTCCTAAGTGATACATGACTTAAACTCATATGTACTATAAAGCATAGGGTATGACTATACTGGAAGTTTTGTAAAATATATATGATATTTTCCATAGAAATGGCTTCTATAAAATGGCTAAAAGTGATGTTATTAGTGTTTGGGCAAGGAACTGGTGTAGTCTTTCTCAGTTATACAAATAGAACAAAGATTACTAGGCTATTAACCACATAACTCTCATCTTTTATGTTGAAATTGAAACCCAAGTTCCTTTTAAGAGACAACCCTATGTGTTTAACATTCCTGTTTGTACTGATGATTGTCTGTGGCCATAAGACCATTTGTGCCCCCTGATAAATACCATGGGAAAATGACAAGAGAAAAAGAACCAAGTCATGTGTAAAATTGAACTCATTAGGATGACAGCAAGTTTTTAAAAAATAGTTTATTTTAAGAATAATGATAATAATAATAATAATTATTATTATTATTATTATATTAAATAGCAAAACTGTTAAAATTGCGTAGAATAATGTCTGTGAGGCACTGAAAGAAGATAATTGCTTTATACAGCAACATTTTTCTTTATAATCAAGTGGAACACAAAAGGTTTCTAAGAGAAGTATAACAAAAAGAATTCAGGAAGATACAGACAACATCGTAAAAGATACACAAAACTATCCTTCAGACATAGCATGAAATAAAATAAACATAATCATAACAGGATGTAAAATAGTAAATTTTATTGGATGAATAAATAAGCAAATGAGATTTAGGAAACAGTGAAACATGATAACTTTCAACAGGATTTATGTATCACCTTTTCCAAAAGTCTTTTTTATATTAGGCTTTGTTTAGTTGTTTCCCCAATGAACATTGGTCCATGAGTCCACAATTTCAATATTAGTTGATCTATTTCATGCCATATGCATCACATTTTACCATAGTCTCTTCTGTGGTTTAGTGTGTAAATTTAATAGAATTCTCATTGCAAAATATGCTTCCCTGCTTGAAAATGTTATTTAAATTGTGATTTTGATTAAATTATGTGGAATAATCTATTCTTTGGAAGGGATATTGCAGCACATAGTGTTCATTTTTTGACATACTTTATTAATGTAACATCTCTCTATGTTTTCATGGTCTATCTTTCATATCTGAAATGAATCTGCCTTACATTTCGCCAACATGTTATTCATTTCTCACACATCCACTGTAATAAAAACCATGATATCAAGATAGTAAAAGACAATGCTTTATGAAATGATGAGACAGCCCAGATCTCTTCAGGTTATATCAAGACATATTGAATCCCAGGTCAGCCAGAATGCAGTGTGGGAATGTGTCTCAAAAACCTGAACCTTGTTAGGTTGTAGATTCAAGCATAGAAATGTACCTACTCATATATTCTCGACTAGAAGCCTGTCCTTCTCTGTTCTTAGAAGATCATACACTTTGACCCAGGGTGCAGCTTTAAAAGTGATCACATAGAGTAATGAAGGAGGATGGGAACACAACCTCACCTTCTAGCTCAGACAGAATAAATTTTAATGATCACTAGGGTGACAGGTGTTGAAGCCATATCACCTACAATCCAACAACAAAAAACTACCTCACTATAAGATAAAACAATAACTGCCCTACAATTAGCAATAGGACAATCTGTTGATACTTAGTGTTGTTTTGTCGTTGTTTGTTTTTCAGTTTCTTGGTTATACATTCTCAATAACATCTGCAAATAAAACCAGAACATACCCACATTGAATGACTATTTGTAAAATTTTTGTGTGCTGCTATAAAAATGTATTAATTCTTTGGTTTTTAGGTTTAGCCCCAACTCTGTTAACTCTGGTAGCTACATTCATCAGTTATCTATTTTTAACCACATTCCCTCTTTGTTTTAGAGTATTGTTATCATTGCTGTTTATTATTATTATTATTATTATTTTCAAATGATCATGGTTCATGTATGGCCTCTTTGACTGCAATAATATCTCACAGATTAAAGAAAGCCTTAACATTTTTAATCAGAAAATATATTTCATGTTCAGCAAATGTGACACCCTCTATATCCTGTGGTCTTTGAGTTTTGCATACTTTATTACAAAGTAACTACTTTCCTGTATTAATGCTTCTTTCTGCCATTTGCCACAGAAACATGGATGGGTCAATTTATTTATGTTATTCCAAACTATTACATATTTGGTGAGCATCATATTTAAATACTAAGTATTGCTAGATTGTTCAGTTCTATTTAGAGAATCACCTGGTTCTCCTTAACAGGTGAATTATGCTGTTAACTTTTGTTGTGGTTTAATGAAGAAGACAAAAGGTAGGAAGGTATACTGTGAGATATATTTACTTTTATTGCAAAGACAAGTAGATTTTAATGATTTTGTTGTTGTTGTTGTTGTTTTGGTCTCTGATTCAATAAAGAATCCAGTCTGTGGTAACCTAAGTGAAAAAAAAATGCTGCACTTAAAAGAGAACTAAGTGCCAGAGACATTTTCAAAGTCTCCAAATGAAAGTTAATGGAACAAAAATGGGATGGGCCTTAAACTTAACAGGATACTGATAAGTGTACAAGTTCATGAACCTGGAGGTTTATGGACCAAAATCACAGAATGACTACTTCACTTTTTCTCTTCTACTCCAGGAAAGAGAGTTACTATCTCAGGACCACAGCACTGCTCCTCCAGTCATGGAATTAGACTGGTCTAGTTGTTATTGTTTATTTGGTCTACTTGACCCAAGCTAGTAAAAAATGAGAAGAAAAAAAAGTCTCATTTGAGGAATTGTTCATGTCACAATGGCCAGTGTCCATATCTGTAGTCATTTTCTTGACTTCTGTGCTGGCAGAGAAGAACCCTTTGAGTTGAATCCACCCTTGTACTCAAAACAGTTTAATTACTTCTGAAAAATTCTGTTTTCAAGTACAGTTATATTGGGAATTTAAACCTCGACTTCTGATTTTCAGGGAAATAGATTTAGTCCACAGCAGCTGTTTTGATCTTTCTTTGTTTGTTTAATCAAATATTGGCACAGTGGTGTATAATGATGGAGGTACCAACTGACAACTACCAATAAATCACCTCTCCAGACATGATATACTCCATCCCTGAATGTTCAGAGTATGTTATTTATAATATCAGGATACTGTACAAAGTGAACTATATGGACCATGTCTTCTACACCTGTGCTCTTTACCTTTGCCCTTGTAAGTGTGGATTCCAGGCCAGTCTACCATAGTGCTGTGTTTACTTCTAATCTTAAACTAAATTAAAAAAGACAAAGCAGAAAGCTTAGTTTGTTTGTAGCCCCTCAGAAAATTATGCCACAAAATAACCACGCACAATTTAGCTCCACTAATGCATATTTATGACAGATTTTGAAGAAAAAGTGCAGCAGAGTACCAAAATGTCATGACCATAAGACTTGGCCTCTGTTTCAAATGGGAGTTTAAACTAGATGAGTCCAGCTGCCTGATGAATATTTTGCTTCATTCCTTTGTAGAAAAATAAACAATTCAACCACAAATAAATGAACAAGCAAGCTATAACTTCCTCCTCCTCAGTCACTCTTTGCAGAGCATTGCACAACTGAATGACACTTTCATCAGAACTATTGCTATGTCAAGACATGGATATTTTCAGAAAACTTCATTATTATGTGGTTATTTTATTGCAAAACTAAATGATCTGAGAAAAATAATTTTATATGTGCAATATAACCCATTTCTTTTCCATAGCAAGGCTTCTAATCTTGATCACTATTTTAGTGTTGCATTTATTACATGATGCATTATAAAAAAACAAATGTATTTATAATTACTATACTGGAAAATAGATTTCCTTTAATGTACATCTCATTATTATTTCTTTAGTCATTTGAAGCTAGGCACAGTTTTCATGCTAGATTTACCTTAAAATTCTACAGGTTAATTTTATTTATTTTACTTTTCTTTTTGTTTTCGGATAGAGTCATACTCTACTTAAAGGTTGGCTGTGAACTCATGGTGAACCTCTTGCCTCAGCCTCATGAGTACTAGGAATACAAGTATGTAGTGACAGACCTTCAATATATAGTGTAAATACTTCCTGACTCTGACCTTTCATACCATTATGTAGCTTATTTATTCATATGGGGTTTTGCTTTAATGATTTATAATTATTCATTGTACCTCTCAATGATGTAGGACCAGATTAATCTTAGTATTGGCATTAGTCATTAAGTGTTTTTTGTGTTTGCACATTGGAAGATACTATTGAAACACTGTTTTGAAAAACATCAAGAAACTGGTGGAATTTTAAAGGTAGATTGTATGTTAAACTGTAGCGAGCCGTTCTGTTGTTCCGGTCCGTGGGTCAGGGAGCAAGAGAGAGAGTGGTGACAGGGACGCAAAGAATGGAGACAAGATGAAGTCTGGTCAAAGACTAAGTCTGCCTGCTGGAGACGGAGTCTGAGTCTGTCTGTTCTCTGTCGAGTGTGTCTAATCAAAGTCTGTCTGGAGATGAAGTTTGTCTGCTCTGACTAGTCTGTCTGCTCTCTGCCTCTGCCTCTCTGTCGAGTCTGTCTAGCTCTCTGTCGAGTCTGACTAGTTCTCCCTCTGGGTCTGCCCTGGCCTCTCCTTTTATATCTCTCCTGAGTCAATCAAGTGCTGGGATTAGAGGCATGTGTTACCACTGCCTGACTTTGACTGAAAGGATCAAGATAATTATCAGAGTGTGTTCAGCTGTTGTCAACAAGTCTCTTGTCAGGGTATATGCCTCAAGATGGCTGCAAAGATAATAGCCGCTTTTGGCTCAGAGTAGGCTCCCAACAGGTCCCCCTTTTTAAATTTGTTTTTAAAAGGAAAGGCTGGAAAAACTTACGGAAACTGTGTCTGCCTTAGGTTGGAACAAAGCACCCAGCCTCCCTTTCCCATCTCTGGATACACAACAGTCATTGGTTGAGGTCCTGTCTTAGGATGGTGAGGCCTTCCAGTTTGGGGCAAGGGTCTTGAAGTGTTCTCTTACCCAACATTGACTATCCAGCTTATCGCGTAAGTTAGGGGTTAATCTTCATCAGTTTTGATGACAGAGATTTTGGAGTCCCCTACTTCCAGCCTGTAATAATGGACCTGCAAGGGTTTCATTTGAATAGCGTCTATCTATTGTCATACAAAAGCCATCAGTCTGTCGAACAGCATGAACCCAAGAGACAAGAGGCTTAGCAATGTCTGGTTAGTGCAAAAGCAACACACTTTATAGGGTAGCACATAACTCTCTCTGTTGGAGGAGTAAAAAGTATAAGCCTCTTCTATTCTGTAGCACTATTTCAGCTAAGAAGGATAATGGTTATCTAGTTGACCACCAAATGAAGCACATGCTATAGTCCAAACTTCAGAACTCTGCATAAGCCAATTAACCTGATGTCTTGTATAGGGTTGTACTATGACATCAGGATCTTTTCCAAAATAATTTCAACTGTCATCTCTGCCTAACATAATCATATCTGCTACAGCTTCATAGTATGGATAAAGAATCTTCTTAGGCGATGAGGGAAAATGAACCCATAATATGGGTGCAGTTTGCCAAAAAACTGCAGTAGGAATTAGTTTAGTGTTAAAAACAAGAAAATATAAAGGCTGAGAATAATTAATATGAGTTACAAATTGGGATGAAATAGCATTCTTAACCTTCCATAAGGCTTTTCTACCCTTCTCTGTTAGAGCCCTGCCAGACTTAGGGTCAGGATCTCCTTGGAGAATGTCAAACAAAGGTTTCAATTCTCCTGTTGTAAGTTTCAAATACGGTCATAGCCAATTAATGTCTCCCAACAGTTTTTGAAAATCATTAAGTGTCTTAAGGGAATCAGTCCTCAAGGTGGCCTTACTGTTAATAATACGTGGACCATTAATCTGAAGTCCTTAATAAGTTTATGGATCTTGTAATTGTACCTTTTCTAGTGCTATTTGTAACCCTGCAGTCTGTAAAGCTGTTTTAAGATCATCAAAGCACTGGAGTACTGGTTCTCCATCTTTTCCCGTTATTAAAATATCATCCATGAGATGAATCATGTAGATTTGCTTCCACATGGTTCTAACACTCTCTATGGTGGAAGCCACGAACTTTTGGCACAAGATAGGACTGTTAGCCACACCCTGAGGCAAGACCTTCCATTGATATTTTTTCATAGGTTCTCTAAAGTTTATAGCGGGAACACTAAAAGCAAAGCGCTTTCTATTGTTAGGATGTAAAGGGATAGTAAAGAAACAGTCTTTTAAATCTATAACTACTTTATAATAGCCTAAAGGTATAGCCACTGGTGTGGGCAGCCCAGGTTGTAAGGCTCCCATCAGAATCATGGTCTCATTAATGGCCCTCAAGTCTTGTAACTATCTCCATTTTCCTGACTTTTTCTTAATGACAAATATTGGGGTATTCCAGGGAAAGTTACTCTCTTCTAAATGTCCTGCCTGTAATTGCTCCTGCACTAGCAATTGAACGGCTTGTAATTTTTCAGTGGTTAGGGACCACTGATCCACCCAGACGGGCAAGTCATCTTTCCAGGTGAATGGATCGGCACAACGCCCTAGTGTTGCAGCTGAATCAATAGCCCCCATCAAAAATACCCTAAGCCTCTTCTTCCAGAGTTACCATGGACCTCAATAGGATGAGTAATCCCATTTTCACTTTTTCCTAATCCTTTCCCTGGAGAAAATCCAGAGTTTATCGTTTGAGCCTTGATTACTTCATTAGGGCTGCACATAATCACAATCCCACCTGGGATAATAGATCTCTGCCCCAGAGATTAATGGGAAGGCCTGGGAAGACATAGGGTTGTATACTCCCTGTATTCCCTTCTTTATCTTTCCATGTCAGCACCTTAGAGCTTTGCTGTGGATTTTGACTTTGGCCAATACCCCTTAAATTAGTTAAAGTTGGGGTCAGAGGCCAGGTGGCAGGCCAATCGCTTTGTTTGATAATTGTCACATCAGCTCCTGTATCAACTAAACCTTGGAATGCCTTCTCATCGAGAAATATTGTCATCATAGGTTTTTCTTTAACTATAGGTTGTACCCAGTATGCATCAGAGGAACCAAAGCCTTGATCTCTTCTCTTATGGCTCTTATATTTGTAATTAGTAGGAATCAATGGAAGTAACAATAGTTGAGCTATCCTCTTTCCTGTAGGAATAGTGACTATATTCTGTATTGCCTTGGCCATTACCTTAATCTCACCTTCATAATCATTGTCTATAACTCCAGGAAAAAATAGTCCCTGCATAGTAGCACTGTTTCTTCTCACTATCAGGCCAAACACGTTTGGATGGAGTGGTCCAAACACTCCAGTGGGTAAGGCCTGAGGTCCCATTTCTGGAGATAACACTGTGTGGGTGGCAGAACTGAAGTCTAGTCCTGTGCTTCTTGGGGTTGCTCGACAAAGTTCAGAAAGGGGTTGTTGTTTGTTGGATTGATACTGACTGCCCCATAAGCTTGTTTTGGCTTGCGTTGGTTCGGGGCCTGGGGCTGGCCCCTGTTCCCGTTTACCTGATTATGGGAAAGGGTGTTTCCTTGTGTATCTGTCTTGGACATACATTCACTAGCCCAATGCCTTTCACGTTTGCAAAGTGGGCATAGCCCAGGCTGTTTTTTGGGCTGTCTCTGGGTTAACTCATTTTTTGCTTTGCAATACTTTGCAAAGTGTCCAGGCTTGCCACATTTAAAACAGGCCTTTTTGTCTCTGTTTGTCAAAAAAATCTCTTACTGATTGTCCTTGCATGGCAGCCGCCATAGCTAAGCCCTGTTGATAGGAATCCCCTATGTCAGAACAGAGTCTGATATACCCAGTAAGGTCTGTCTTTTTCCTATAGGGTCTAATGGCTGCTTGGCAGGCAGGATTGGCATTTTCATATGCATGCTGTTTCACATAATCTACACCTGGCTCTGCATTACCAAAAATCCTTCCTGCTGTTGTCATTAATCGATGAACAAAATCAGAAAATTGTTCATCAGGCCCTTGTCTGACTGAGGTCAAAGATGTACCAGGGTCTCCCTTTACCGGGAGTTTGCACCAAGACTTCATGGCTGCATTTTGAATTTGAATGAATAAGCCTGGGTCATATTGTATCTGGTTATCACTAGAAGCAAATTGCCCTTCTCCTACTAAGGCTTCAAAGGACCAGCCATTACCTGTCTGAATATTTCTCCTAGTTATCTCTTTACAATTCACACAATATTCTGATTTCCAAATAAGATAGTCACCACTGCTAAGAACTGCTCTCACTAGAGTATTCCCATCACCAGGAGTCAGCCACTCCTCTGCAACAGACTCTAAGATTGTAAGAGTAAAGGGAGCAGTTGCACCATATTGTGCCACCGAATTTTTTAATTCTTTAATAATTTGAAAATTAAACCCTGTGTGATGTCTCCAAGCAATCCCTTGAGCGTCTCTAGTCTTTGATACAGGTAAAACCTCAGCCTGTCCTTCCTCTGGCTGATCTGTGGCTGAACTAAAACCAGAGGGTAGGGGCTGCCTTTGGACTCTGGGTTGAGGAACTTGAGGACTTGAGTGATTTTCCCAATTAACCTCGCCCTCTCGAGACATCTCTGTCCTTAATTTTTGTAACTGATTAATTAAGTCCTGATACTCTTTCTCTAACTCTATTTGTTGTTTAAGCAGAGAAACTTTGTCCTGTAACTCCTTTCTGGGATCTATAACCACCGTCTCCATAGCAGGAGCATCTGGAGGTGGAGGAGCAGAGGGAGTGGGGCTTCTGGAAGAGGACCACTCAGGGTCATAATTTTTGGCTGTCTCTTCCTCTAGGTCAGCACAATCTGGCTCTGTCAAATCAATTACTTCAACCTTTGGTCATATTTTGGATTCTATACTTTTTGTTTTCTTTTGAACATGAAAGACAGCATTGAAACAGCAAAATAGAAGCAAACAATTAACACATGTAAGTAGCAAAGAACAAAACAAAATCAGAGAGTTGAAATCAGGCTGAGAGTTGAATTCAGGTTGACTTATTACTTGCCTCATTATTATGACCTACTGATCTCCACACGGCAGGTTCCCATGGCAATCACCTCTGTTTCACTTCTGAATTTTCAGTCGACCCTTCTTCTGGTAAAGTCCCTCAGTGGGTCTCTCGTTCTTGCTGCCCCACATTGGGCGCCAATTTGTAGTGAGCCATTCTGCTGCTCTGGTCTGCGGGTCAGGGAGCAAGAGAGAGAGTAGGGACAGGGACGCAAAGAATGGAGACAAGATGAAGTCTGGTCAAAGACTAAGTCAGCCTGCTGGAGACGGAGTCTGAGTCTGTCTAGTCGAAGTCTGTCTGGAGACGGAGTTTGTCTGCTCTGACTTGTCTGTCTGCTCTCTGCCTCTGACTCTCCATCGAGTCTGTCTAGCTCTCTGTCAAGTCTGACTAGCTCTCTGTTGAGTCTGACTAGTTCTCCCTCTGGGTCTGCCCTGGCCTCTCCTTTTATATCTCTCCTGAGTCAATCAAGTGCTGGGATTAAAGGCGTGTGTTACCACTGCCTAATCTTGACTGAAAGGATCAAGATAATTATCAGAGTGTGTTCAGCTGTTGTCAACAAGTCTCTTGTCAAGGTATATGACTCAAGATGGCTGCAAAGATAACAGCCGCTTTCGGCTCAGAATCGGCTCCCAACATTAAACCATGTTTAGACTCTGATGGTCTAAGTAGTAAATAGTGATAATTTTCTTTTTTTGTCAGATTTTGTTTTGTCATTTATCTCTATTTCTACCTCTATTACCTATTTATTGTTCTACAGTTCATTAATTAAAGTTTTCAAAATCGATTTTCTTGAAAATAGAATTCATCCCTTCATTCATCTGATTTGGGTTATGCTGCAGGGTTGGGGGGTTGGGGGGGAGACAGAAAACAAAACCTGAATACTTGGTTTCTCTGTGTTCACGCATATGCCAACTTGGAATGGTGGAGAGTCCTAATGACTAACCAGTTGACTGTAAATCTTGTGGATCCAAGTATGAGTACTAAGAGGGTCCAAGGCTAGTTTCCTTGAAACAATCACCTCACAATGTTATTTCTGCAACTATTTTTAGTACTCATCATTCTCCTTATCTATTTACTGTTCCTTCTCTTTTCTCTTTCTTTGATTAAACTTGTTTGATGACCTGGCAAGACCGAGTAGGAGCACGGTTAATATCCAGAAACTAGATGTTACCAATAATATTGAAGGTAAGGCTGTTCATTAATTCAAGAGAGATGTTATGTAATGGTCACTTGCTAGAGGTTGAAATAAAAGTAACCTAGAGCCTCCAGGGCAGAGATGAGTAAATCCATAGCTCTTTCCCCTAGCTTAGTATCAATTCTACATAATAAAAATGTTCCATTTTTATTATACAAAACTGCATGTTATGGAATAACATGCAGATATTTCCAAGAAAGTCAGCAATGGATTCCTTGGGTTCAGGGATGATAGTGGGAGTCCACTAAGAATTCTCCATAAAGTGAGAATGTATTTGTAGGCAGACAATACGGGTCCTAAAGACTACAAAGTTAGCAGAATGACCTCATGTTTACCCTTTTATGAAACCATACTGTCTCACACACATCTGAAAGATACTGACTTTGTAATCACAATACTGCTGACCCTGGCTTTACTGGAGATTAGTGTCAGGAGATGTATATATATATATATATATATATAAATTGTGCTTGCTGTAAAACTTATATGTTTGAGATTGTATAGTTCCCTCTTTTTTTCTGTTCTAAATTTGTACCACTCCATATCACAAAAAAAATGTTAGTACAGTAAAATAGAGAAGCATTTACCCACCCCCTATAAACTTTGCAACCCAACTTCCTTGTATGCTTTCAATAAAAGACTGAGGCTGAGTCAAGTCTATATGAGCACCTGACTCTGAGTCCAGGGGCTCTCATAGTAAGATCAGCCTGTCAGTATTGTATCTCAATTGTGTATTTTCTTACTCACCTACCAGGTATCCCTAGTCCTTGATGACCTCTGACTCTTGTTGAAGCTGGACCCCAGCATATACTGAATCTGAAATCACTTTAGCTCCTCTTTCTGCAAACACAGTTTATTCTCTAAGAAGCAGTCTAAATGTTTATAAGGTTTGTTTTTTACTTAAAATATTAAAATCAAATTTTAAATGGTAAATAAATCAAAATTATACATATGAATGAGTACATTATGAGGTTTAAGAAAGTATATACATTATATAATACTTAAAATAGTTTTAATTTATCTATGACATCAAACATTTATCATTACAGCAAGTTAAAATTTTCACTTAATTGTTTGAAATATGTATCATTATATATTCTAACACATCTGCTAAATAGCACACCAGAACTTGCTATTTCTTCATATGTATAACAAAACACACTTTGATATATTTCTCTATCTCCCTTCATCCCAAATCTAGTATCACTCATACACACTTTTCAAATTAATTAAATTTCATATCTAGGTCATCTCCACTTATTAAAATTTCTGTCCAGATTTATTATTTCCTAATCATTAGAAGTATTTTGCTTCTTTTTCTTCATTTGTTGTTGTTTTTTTCTGGCTTCTTAAGATAGCCTTTACCTTATTGATTTTAGAATTGTTCTCTTGGTACAAAAAGCAGTTAACAAATATAGTTCCATGTAAAAATATTCCAATACCCATTCAGTATGCTTTTCTGATGTGTGTGTGGGAGGATAGTGTCTGTGTTTTCTTTTCCACGTGTTTTCTAATTTTTCATGCAATTTCTTTGAATTATGACTTAATATTCTCTTCTTCAGTATTATAATAATCATAAATTTTCTCCAATTGCCTATTCCTATAAATGTCTACTATATTTCAATTTTTCTCTGAAAATATGCTTATTATATAGCAATTCTAAGGACAGATTATTAGATAAAAGTCTATACATGAAGAACTTATATATGTATGTCCTGTTTGTCTTTTTATTGTGGTTATAAAACACATTACAACCTAGTAGGAAAAAGTTTATTCCAACTTATAGTGTATGATCTGCAGGGAAAGAAATTTAAGCAGGAAAT
>NW_021622629.1:0-2035 GCF_004785775.1 Grammomys surdaster | reverse complement strand
AGAGAGAGAGAGAGAGAGAGAGAGAGAGAGAGAGAGAGAGAGAGAGGAAGAAAGAAAGAAAGAAAGAAAGAAAGAAAGAAAGAAAGAAAGAAAGAAAGAAAGAAAGAAAGAAAGAAAGTTAGTTATCAGTATACTGTAGGAATCCCAGAGTGAGTGCAGTCCTGAGTGAATGTATATCTTGACATGGACACAGCCATGTCAAGGACTCTAGCCTCACACCCATGGGAAAATGGCAGTCTTCCTCTCTGTCCCTTATGTGGATATTGAAAGTGTATGCAGGAAATGTCTACCATAGCTTTCTGCCTCTGGGGCTTTACAGCCTGAAGATTGCTTTCCTACAGAGACTTACTGCTGTCAAGATTAGCTAAGCTGCCTCTTCGATCCAGATGTATACCATAAACCCTGCCTCTTCAACCACATGCAATAACCCTGCATCTCTGTTCAACTGTGTGCAATAAATAATCTTGTGTCTCTTTTCAGCGGTATGCAATACCCCCACCTCTCTGTTCTATCGTACACAACACACTGAGCTTCTGGGATGCTGCTGTTCCCGTTAGAGATCCCAGTCCACTTGATCACAGCTCTTCTATATATCCATGTATCTTTCTGTCTCTTCTTCATTTTCTCAACTCTCAGATCCAAGTTCCAGGAAGCTAGGCAAAGACTTGGCAAAAATAGAGGTTCATCAAAAAATAAAAATAGAACTTCCATATGATCCAGTCATTCACCCACAAATCTGGGGCCAAAGACTTCAAGCCAACAAATCACAGCCATGCTAGCACATCAGTGTTTACTGCAGCCCTGTGCACAACAGCTAAATTATGGGATGAAGCTAAGTGTCAAAAATGGAGGACTGGATCGGGGAAGTGTGATTTATGTGCACAGAGGAATGTTTTTAGCCATAAGGAAGAATGAAGTGATGTGATTTGCAGGAAAGTAAATATAACTGGAGATCATCACACTAAGCAAATTACGTCAACCTCAGAAAGAGAAATATATGTTTTCCTTCATTTGTGGGTCCTAGACTTTATAGATACATACAACCAAATGTAAAAATGTCAGGAAAATAGAAGTAAAACTTCCTAGAGGAACAAAGGGAACTAATGAGGTGGGGGCAGGAAGAGGAAGGTGACTGGGTGCGGGTATTCTGTTAAAATGTTATGTACTTGCACGGAAACAGCCCCATGTAACACACTGCAACAATCATTTCGAGTTGTTGCTCTGTTGCTGCTGTCATGCTCCTTAACTTCTCGCTGTTCTCTCTAGAAGTATCTTGTTTAAAATATTGGTGAATTTATATGAAGTCTAATCTCTAGTTTCTTGGCCTTTTCTCTTCCAGTGATTTTCTCCACTGAAATCCCTTACACAACTCAGGCAGCCACCTCTATTGTCATTCCTCAGTTCTTGTCATTACCTTGAACTGAAACTCTGATATCTCTTCCATAGCAAGCATCCATCCCCAGAAAACCTCCAGGCATAAAGAAAATCAATTTGCTTTTATTCTTCTCAGCATATAAATAGATAAATAGATAAATAAAATGTGATATATATATATATATATCTTCCAGAGGTCCTGAGTTCAAATCCTAGCAACCACATGGTGGCTCACAACCATCTGTAATGAAATCTGATGCCCTCTTCTGGTGTGTCTGAAGACAGCTACAGTGTGTTCATATATAATAAATAAATAAATCTTTAAAACAAAAAACAAAAAAAAAACATACTACAAACTTGAAAACCCCATAATCTTTATCAACTCCAACACTTTTCAAGATGAGTCTCTGTAAAAATCCAAAGTCTCTTTTAAAACCCAAAATCTCTTAAAAATTCAGCCTTCTAACTGTGGGGTCCTATAAAATAAAAAATATGTTAAATATTTTACTAGGTCAAGATGAAAGAGCCAGGACATGGTCACAATCTGAACAAAGCAAAGCCACATTCCAACAGTCTAATGTCTGGGACTCACTCACCATCTTTTGGGTCCTTCAAAAAAGCTTGGGTCACTCCTCCAGCTCCACCCTCTGCAGTACACTCA
>NW_021622628.1:0-10451 GCF_004785775.1 Grammomys surdaster | reverse complement strand
AAGAGCACACAGCCTGACTGACAAACACCAGCAGCATTCCCTAAAGGAGGGGAAGACGATGCTACTTTGCATTTAGAGATGAGACTGACCACACGCAGAGAGGCGGCCAGAGGGACATTCTTGTCTGTTCTTAGGTCAACCGGAGCATGACCTTCCTCCTCAGAAATGCAAAGTCATCATGACGAAATAAGCTGGACATCCTGGTCATCTGAGGACTGGATGACCTGTATCCCAACTGTGTGTGAAAACTACAAGGGAAGGCTTTAAAGCAGTGGTTCTCAGCCTTCCTAATGTCACGACCATTGAATACAGTTCCTCATGTTGTGGTGATCCCAAACATAAAGTTATTTTCACTGTTACTTCATAACCAAAATTTTTCTACTGTTATGAATCTTTTTGTACATATCTGTGTTTTCTGAAATCTTAGGCGACCCACACGTTGAGAACCACTGGCTTAAATGACCAAGGGGAGGACATAGACACTGCTTCCAGTGTGGTGCCTCATTGCCTGCAGACCTCAGTGCTGGGGAATTGCCCAGTCTGGAAAATGTGACAAGAAAAGGACAATAACTCCTGAGCTCAGCACAGAGGCTTTGTAGAAGATATGTCTCTACAATAACAGAAACAAGCGAGCACTGTAATGATATTTATAGCACATATAATATATCCACCTATGGTTATAAAAGCAATGAACACTTGCTGAAAAAACTTGGAACAAAAATAAGTTTAGCAATAAAACTATCCAGCCATCATCTATCACACTATGATGCAAAGACAGCTACTGTTTGCCATCTACTCTCCACATGTACATCTACATATGTGTGTGTGTGTGTGTGTATATATGTTTTATATCATATATACATACATATATATATATGTGTGTATATATATATGTATATATATGCCAAATTTAGAACATATGATGCCAGAATAAATAAATATAATTTTAAAAATTGCAAATGGACCAACAACAGGGCTCATGGGTAAAGGTGCTTGCAGCCAAGCCTGACTCCTTAAGTTCTCATCTTTAGGACCCACATCATGGAAGGAGAGAACTTACTCCTGAAAATTGTAGTCTTACTCCTACACGCACGCTGTGGCACATGTATGGTGCCACATCCTAGATTAACTAAATGTAATTTAATTTTTCAAAATGAGCATATGGCATACCTAAATATATACAGCACTTTATTCACTTAACAGATATACGATGTTTTATTTTTTAGATGCTTCAATATACTTTAAGAATATTATTTCAATGTCTGCAAATGTCTCCTTCTTTAGCATATGTTCATACGGTTATTCTTTTTTTTTTTTTGTTTCCACAGATAATTCTAGAATGAGCTTTTGTCGAAGCATTACTACATCACAAGCCAAGGATTAAACATTTCTATGATTTGGGAACTTGCTGCCTGTCTGCCTGATAGACTGAGTGGGTCATCTGTCACAGTGAGGCAACTGGCCTTGTCCTCCCAAAATCATCAGTCCTGGGAGAGTGGGGGTGTTCTTTTGTAATTGTCAACTTTCCAGAAAAGAAGCATCTCATTATTTTACCCATAAGTCCTTTTCACTACTAGTGAGGTTGAACGTGTCTGCTGGTTTGAAAGAAAATGGATTGGCCCATAGGGAGTGGCACTTTTAGGTAGCCTTGCTGGAGTATGTGTGGTTTTGTTGGAGAAAGTATGTCATCACTGCGGGGCTGGACTTTGAGGTCTCAGATGCTCAAACCAGGCCCAGTGTCACTCTCTTCCTGCTGCCTGCCAATCTGGATGTAGAACTCTCAGCTACCCCTCCAGCACCATGTCTGCCTGCATGCTGCCATGCTCCCACCATGATGACAATGGACTGAACCTCTGAACTGTAAGCCAGCTCCAGTTAAATGTTTTCCTTTACAAGAGTTGCCACAGTCCTGGTATCTCTTCACAGTAATAAAACCCAAACTAGGACACCATGTTTTCAAGAGATGAGGGGCCACTTTATTTCCATACAACTGTAGCTTGTTTCAAGTGCTTAATGGTCCTCTACTGGGATATTGTTATTGATTTATATGAGTTTACTATATAATGAGGACTTAATCATGTATCATTTGTATCAAAATATTATTCATTTACTTTTAATATTGCTCATCGTGCCCTAAACTCACTCACTGTGAGCAAGAGAGGCTTATCCCTCCGGAGCTGTGGCCCAAGTAACTCTTCCTTCTATAAGTTGCCTTGATCATGCTGTTTTTACAACAGAAAAAGTAATGAGTACAGCTGTTTATAAAGATAAACCTTCATTTCCTGCCAACAGAACAAATGTTTACAGGCTTGATAAAGCCACGACTCTCAAACCACTCTCAGAAAGGCAGTTTTCAGAGTTGGTGTTTTATACTACACTCTACATTTCTTCATAATTTTCAGTTATTTCTTTGGAATGGAAAACATCAGGACAATGTCATGATTTTCACTTTATATTTTGCTCCAATGCTAGAATAAATGGTCCACGCTGGCCTTCAGGATCTTGAGATCCAGAGACACATTGGGGGCGATTTTTAATTACTGAGATTGACAAATTTTGCCACTGTGACTTCCCTAAACCCTGATAAATAGCCTGGAAACTCCCACTCTAAAACAATCGTTCCTTTTTGCCAGCCTTTCTGACAGACCAGGCTGGACAATTATGTCATAATAGATTGCTGTAATTAAGCAGGAGAGGGACTTGTTTATGTTCCCAGGCAATGTGCCCTGCCAGGTCTCACACTCTGAGCCGTGGATGGAAAGGAACAGAGAAGCATGAAAGAAGCGGTGACATCTGTGGGACACAAACCCATAAATCTCTGTTCCTGATCCCAGAGCCAGGGGCTTCACTGCTGTCCTCCCTGTCTTCTTACTGAACCTCAGCTTTATGGGCCCAGGAATCTACTGAAGCAGCACTAACATGTACTGTCTCCAACGGCAGCCATGTTGGAAGCTTCCCCTCTGACTCTCCAGCCTACTAACATCCTTTCCGTAGTCAATCAAAGCAGAAACTTTAAGCGTTCCTTCTCCTTACCATCCATTTTCAATCTAATCACAGGGAAAGGACTTGGAAGAAGTATTTCTTCATCTTCACCATGGCTGTCAATATCTTGAGACTTCACTTTTCCTGAATTATTTTGCCTGGGTTTTAGAGCCTTTTGTCTTCCCTGAGTCTAACTCAAATTTTAACCTACTGCCCAAGTCATTTTTCTGGATCATAGATTATCTAATGATCTTATGTTTTTCAAAATATCCACATGGTCCTAATTACCCATGATACCATTTCCCAAAATAAGATCCAAGGAATCTGGGTGTTATGCAATATACTAGATATTACTTGAAGGGCTTTCTATGGCCAACTAACTTTGAGAATTGTTAAGTTCTTTATTGTAAAATTTCCCAGGACCACCTTCATGCTATCCTGTATCATCTAGCTCTAAGAGGTAGGTGCAGTCCATGCTGGTTCTGAAATTCTTGTTCAAGAATAGATTTGAGCATGTGGTACATGCTTAGAATCCCAACATTTAGCAATCTAAGGCCAACCTGGGCTACGTAGCAAAAATCCTGTCATATTAAATAAATGATTAGAACTATATTGTAGGACTAACAGTATTTGGTGCATACTTGAAAATATTCACAGGACATAAGGCTGAAGTATAACACATTCTCTTTTTAGCCATGATGATCCAGGGCTAGACAAATTGCTCAGTTCTTCCAGAAGAAGGCATTAGATCCTATTACAGATGATTGTGAGCCAGCATGTGGTTGCTGGGAACTCAGGACCTCTGGAAGAGCAGTCAGTGCTCTTAGCCACTGAGCCATCTCTCCAGCTCCCCTGTTGTATTTTATAAAAAGAGCTAGGATATGTTTTGTTGAGCAAGGTATAATGAGGTAGGAGCAGTGCCTCAGCTGGCCCATGCTGAGACATCCCTTCTCCCTGAGGTACTAGCTATATTATGATGACGATGACGGGTATTATATAGAATAGAGTTTATTTAGGGAATTCAGAAGGGAATAAGTCAGTGCTGGAGTTGAGCGATTCTCCCCCCTCCACACACACACCTCTCTTACACATACACACACACCCGGAGAGAGGCGGGGCGAGAACACATGGAGAGAGGGCAGAGGAAGGGAAGAGAGTAAGAAAGGGGCCAGGGAGAGAGGAGAGTCAGAGAGAAAGAAGGGGCAGAGAGAGCAAGGAACAACCCCTTTTTATACCAAGCCAGGCCTACCTGGCTATTGCCAGGTAACTGTTGCCTAGGAGGAATGCTCCTCTGACTTCCATAGGCATTGCACACACGTGATACACAGACAGCCAAGGCAAAACACCCAAACACTTAAAGCAAATCTTTAAAAGATATATTCTGTGTACAGACTCTTTTTTTCTAAGACAGAGTGTCTTTGTATAGCACTGGCTGTTCTAGAACTCACTCTATAGACCAAGCTGGCCTCAAACTCATAGAAATCCACCTGCCTGCAGAGGTAAGGGCCAGGATTAAAGGTGTGCAGCACCACCACCCAGTTCCATACAGGCAATTTTCAAACATGGTTGTAGGGCCCCCTTCTCACCAAGAGGTCTTGCCTTCTGTGTGCCTCCCAGTAAAAAGAAAAGAGTGTCATTTTTTCCAAATGGAAGCGACATGGTACCAGGTTTGAGAAGACTTGGAATGGAAAACTCGGGCTTTCCAAACTGCTCACGGAATCAAGAGAGGAGCCATGGGACCGGCTGGCAATGGTGGCAACAGTCACAGTGTGGACACCGGTTCTTCTGACTTAGGCCAACCATCAGGAAGCAGGAACAGGTTTCCTGCGCTATCACCAACTTTAGTCAATCATCTGAAATTATTTCAGCTCTTCCCTCAGGTTCTCTGCACTAGCTTGTCACAGAAAGAGGCTCTTCTACAGTAGGACAGCCACCCACTTCCACTTCAAGGGGCTGCTGTAAGGAATATATTATTACAGTCATGTGAGGTGACTTTGTAGGTCACCAGTGAGTCATGGTGAGGGGCAGATGCCCAGTCCCTGTCTTCTCCAGCAGGCAGTGGAAGCCTGCTTGTTTAGAAATTTTGTCTTCGGGTTGCAAAGTTGCAGTCTGCTACTTGACCTAACTTATATGACTGAGCCTGTGTATTAGAAAATGGGGAGGGAGGACTTTGAGCCCCAAAATATACACTACATAGAGTTTCTCATACTGAACCAATAAGATTGGGAATTTGGGAAAGATTCATTCAATACTAGACAGCAGATAGATTGTCCCTCCCTGAAGAAATCAGCCAGTGAGGACTAAAGGAGGGAGAGATGTGACTAAAAATATAAAACTACTGTTTTGTGCCAAATTGGTACACCAGTCATACTGGCCTTTTAATGCAGGATTACACCCTCTTTCACAGACCTAAAAGGAAAATCCCCTTTGTTTTCAGTACCTGAAGCATCCCCCTTCCAAGTTTGTTATGATGGTCTTGTTTCTCACAGCCCCTCAGCCATTGTGCTGGCATTTCAACAGGGCCAACCTCAGGTCAGCTTGGAATCTGTCCTTGATACATCCTCCCCACCCGTGAGAGGCTGAGTGACAGGCAGAACAATAAATTACACCTCAACACAGGAAAATCTAGCACTCAGCATGTTCCTTGGCATTCCACTGTCTGACTAAGATGACTCATCAAGGACTCCCATTACGGCCCAGTCCTCCTGACTGACCCTCTGAATCACCGGACAACAGTGATTAGGGGAGAACAATGGAGTCACACCACTCAGACTGTGCCTGCTATCAGCTCTTCCTGGGTGACTTCAGTCTGAGTTCCAGCTTCCACATCCGTAAACAGAGGGGACTGCTGACAACTGCGCCGTGCTCGCTGCTCATTTCCAGAGCTGAGATAATGTGTGTAAAATGCTTAGCGCGGACCCTATCACACAGAAAACATCGAGTCAAACATTTGCGCACTCTGGCCTAGGAGCCAGATCGAGCCCACTACTTGCTTTAAAAAAAAAAAAACCATCTCGGAGCACGGGCACTCTCTTATCTTTCACTGCTCCTTTTCCGGCACGGACACAGAGATGACAATGGCAGCAGAAACCACAATAACCTTTAAGGAAAATCTTCCAAGCCCTGCAATAAAGATTTGCTCTCTAGGCGATTACCAGAGCACTCAGCATTCCCTGATGAACCTGGTCATTTCCTCTCTGTTCTTTGCTCTTACACAGCACACCCCTCCCCCAGCCTGGATAAGTGAGGATGGAGGCCACACTAGAGTTCAATGGATGGTTCTTCTTTCTCTCCCCAGCTTGGAAATACTGACTCTAATATCGGCTTGACTCTTCAGACAAAACAAGTCATCCCAGCCTCACTCTTTCCATTCATGCAAATTAAGGCTGTTTTTAGATTCAGTTTATATATACTCATTCTTTATTTTTTTTCTTTTACGGATTCTTCTTCAATAGGACCTCGATACATACTTAGTAAACTGTAAGGTATCATATTGTAAGCCTCTGTGCTCTTGGGCATGCTGTCTTCCGCACTTCGGAAAACAACTCTAGCATCACCTGCCTCAGGAAGCAACCCTGAGCACACAGCTAGGAGAATCATACATTATCAAGCCAGAGACTAAGAGCCTCAGTGTGAGCCTGGATACCCTGCAGTCAGAGCAGATTTCACCTCATTGCTCCCCACAGATTGCCATTCACAATGCTGAAGACCTCAAATGGGGACTCAAGACACTGCCTGTCCTTTCTTCCTTTCCTTCCTTCTCCATTTGAAAAGTTATAGATGTATGTGTGTATACAAATATACACATTTATACACATATAGCTTAAATACCACATAGTCTAACATACAATTTAAATCATAATAAAGCAAACATTTGCAGCCACTACCTAGCTGAGCTATGGCCCATCATCAGTGAAGGGACTTCTACTTACTTATTCATCTCTACAACTCCCTCAACTCTCCATCCACCATAGAGAGCATTATCAAGCAGGGCTCCCTAGAGGAACATGACTGGTAATATATGTGTGTTTTCATATATATGTGTATGTATACATATGTATACTCTCACAACATACATATTATAAAAGAGAATTTACTAGAGTGGCTTATACAATAGAGGTCTGGTAGTCCAACAAGAGTCATCTACATTAGAGAGATTAAGAACTCAGCAGCTTCTCGATCCCTGAAGCTCAATGCCTCTGCAGTCCCAATTTGCACTGAAGGCTGAGAAGATTCCCAAAGAGTCTCCAGTCTTCAGTCCACATTGGAACGCTGAGGAAGTTGAAGTCTGATGGTGTTGATGGCAACAGTTATCAGCAAGAAGGAAATTCTGGCGAACAGGAAGCATTATTTTTTTCCTTAGAGCTCTTTATATCTGGAACATTCTGGAAGGTTCCATCACTCTGGGAAAGGGTCTGCTCAGTTAGTTCTCCTGGGAGATGCTCTCAGAAACCCGTCCAGACTCTGTCAAGTTGACAATTAACCACCATACAAAAGCTATTATCCTAATCTTCATGTCATTTAATTTCTTATTTTCCGTTCCATTCTACCCCATATCTTTTAGCAGGGAGTTGTTGATTTTGGCTTATGGTTCCATCTTGTATGACTAGGATCACACTAAATGCATTCTTCCCTAACTTTCTTCATTAAGATCCATCAACATTGACACGTGGCACTGCACTCTCCAGTTTCACTGCATGTATTCTGTTTTAGGAGCATGCTGAAATTTATTTGCCTAATCTGCTGCTGATGACTATACCAGGTGAGCCTGAATTTTTACTATTGGTAAATAGCGATGTTCTACACACTTCTCTATATTCCTTCTAGCATAATTACTGAGCTTAGGAACTGTTCAGTTTTGCCAAAGGATGCTAAATTGGTCTCTGATGCACTTGGACCAGTTTCTTTCGCTCACAGCATTGTATGAAAGTTCTCTCTACATCATACCCTCAGCCACACCATTGGGTGTTTACTTCTGCCAATTAAATGAATATAAACTGATATCCACTTGTGGTTTCTCAAGTTCTATTTCTTTGTTTGCTAATGAAGATAAGTATTTTTCCTAAGTTTACTGGCTGCTCATCTTTCTATAAAGTGGTCATATATGTCCTATTTCCCAGTTCTCCCAGTTTTTTTTTTTTTGGTTTAGTTTTTTTTGTTTTGTTTTGGTTTTTGGTTTTTGGTTTTTTTTTTTTTTTTTTTCGAGACAGGGTTTTTCTGTATAGCCCTGGCTGTCCTGGAACTCACTCTGTAGATCAGGCTGGCCTCGAACTCAGAAATCCGCCTGCCTCTGCCTCCCAAGTGCTGGGATTAAAGGCTTGCGCCACTACCGCCCAGCTTTCCCCCGGTTTTCTTATGCTTTCTCTTCTACTGATTTTTTTTTACTGACTTGTTTTTTTCTGTAGGAATTTTCTTTACATATTTTAGATCCTGATCTTTTGTCCATTATGTGTTACAAATTACTCCTAGAAGATCTCTATGAGGGAGCATGTACCAACGAGTTTTAAGCCCTGCCACCAACTCAACTGTCTTGGTTCAGAGCATCAGGTTCTTAGAATCTGGGAATGGACAGACAGGACCTGCTGGACCAGTACCGGAGCCCAGAAGGCCGGTGACAACTCCATCCGTGATACTGATCATTTGAACTACAATTTTATATCTCCCAACAGATCCCAGACCATTCTGGCTTAGTGACAGCATCCTCAGAACCCAGTGCCCATAGTCCCATTATCTTTCATAGTTATCCTTAAGCATCATCTCAGCAGGCCCCCCATGCCCCAAGCTGGATTTACTTTCCCTTCAGGGCTAGTTGTTTCAAGGAAGCTGAGGACCCTGATGACTCACTGCTCAGCAAATAGCTTTGACCTATTTATACATGGCTTCCCCTGACAAGGCCTGCCTGATCCCTTAGCAGCTGATTGGGTTCTTTCAAGCTCACACCGACATCACATAATAACAGCAGCTTGAAGTCCACTTGCTTGCCTGGAGAAGGGGCCAGGCAGTACCAGGCTTCACTGCATCACCCTCACAGCTCTCTCTGTGTTCTCATCTAATAGGCAGAGAAGCAGAGCACTGTTTACTTTCCTTGCTCTCTGAATGTGGAACCTAGCAAAGAGAATCCACCAACACCCTCAATGGTATGGGGAGCCCTGAACTCGCCAGCCCTAGCCTGATGTTTCCCTCTGCAAATAGAAACATATGAAAATCAAGGTCCACATTATATTCTCCAAAGAGCAAGATATAAAATGTGTGAAAGTAACGTTATTTCAGCTTGAAAGGTTTGCACTCCTCGCTTCTGTTTTCACATATACTAAAATCAGAACAATAGAGACATTAGCACAGTCCTGGTTCAAAGATGACACACACATTTGTGAAGCAGTCTATACTGTTTAGACAAATCACGTTTTCTCTTACATACAGCGTATATGGGGGTGGGTATAGCACCGGGCTGCTTGGCTAGTGAACCCTGAAAGCAGAAGAGAGACTATTAAGGGACTAAGAAACAGGAAAGGGGGTTGGGTTATGGGGGAGGATTACATATGAACAAAGTACAGTAATACGTCTGTATGAAAATATCATAATGCAACCTACTACTTTGGCTGCTCATTGAAAATATTAACTAAAAAAGTAAACAGAGTGAAAAAAGAAATAATCTGTAGATCTGAGACGTTCCTAAAGCTGTAAGTCCAGAATTGATTCTGTAGACATATTTTAAAACCTGCTTGGTGTCTGGTCTGGTGCAATTTTAAATTTTTCTAGAGGTAGGAAAAAAGGAACCTTGGCCTTTCGTTTTCATTCATGATGCAGGAGCAAGCCCCTTCCCTAGAGATGCATTCCTT
Source organism: Grammomys surdaster (assembly GCF_004785775.1). NCBI lineage: Eukaryota > Metazoa > Chordata > Mammalia > Rodentia > Muridae > Grammomys > Grammomys surdaster. The sequence goes on along the minus strand of NW_021622628.1, from coordinate 630 downwards.
ATTTCAGTACCATAACCTCCCCTAACTCCCCACACTAACTCTCACGAGGCCTGGGCAAGCACTCTGAGCAGCACAGACACCTGATTCAGTTGTGGATTCGCATTTATTTTCCTGGGAAAAGTAGAAAAAGAATACCACACTCAATGCCATTCTTTTTAAGTCATCCATGTGGAGAGATACTTGAATAATAAAATAACATAGAAGGAAGGGCAGTATCCAGAAAAGTCGTGTACTGCTCGTGCCGTGGAGGTCACGGGCTGCCGTGCGGGCGCTAGCAGGAGGACAGGGACGCAGGTCATGGGTGGCAGAGCGGAGCGGTGGTCCCGGGCGCGGGGCATGAGTCAGAGCGCAGCAGCGTGCGGGGGCATTCCGGGCACCCCGGCTCAGTGAGAGTGGGCGGAGCGAACTGGAATGCACAGGTTCGGTCGTGCGGGTCAGGGCTGATGAGGCCTCTCAAATAGCGACTGGGCCTGAGAGGGCGGGAGCAGACTGGAGGGTCTACCTCTGCCCCAGCCTCCAAAGGCGGGCAAGTGTTACAGCTCTTTCGATTCCCTCGCTCCGAGGGCAGCCCGGGAGTGCCTACGGAAAGAAAAGTGTTACAGCTCTGCCTTAACCGCTCTGAACCACGGA
>NW_021622627.1:0-11006 GCF_004785775.1 Grammomys surdaster | reverse complement strand
GAAAAGTGTTACAGCTCTGCCTTAACCGCTCTGAACCACGGAGATCAAGACAAAGCACACCGACAGCAGGAAAGATCTCACACCACCTCTCTTTTACTTTTGAGCTTTGGGTGATATATACAGTTTGTGGGGGGAGAGCAGGTAACTCCTATTGGTTTGGTTTGAGAGCTTGGGAATGCCTTATTTGCATGGAGGTGTTATTCCTACGTGATCAAAGGCCATAGACCTCTCCGTGGGAGGGGCTATGGGGGGGCAGAAGCTAAGAGAGCCAGATGGCTTTTGGGAAAGTTTGAAGTGGCCTCCCGTCCTACTGGCCTTCTTCAGACCAAGGTTTCCAGGGCTTCAGATCTTTCTACCAAGCTTTCTGGCTTTTTCTCATAGCCCACTGCCTCACACAGAAACTTTGTAGCCCATTCTCCACGGAGTTGACAAAGTTATCTTCCTGCGAAAAAACACTGCAGAAGACAGGAGCTAGTCAACCCCGGGTCAAACCCATGGACATGTCTGCATCACCCAACTCTTAGGTGTGAAGCCCTTCTGACGTGATGAAAAAGCCAGCACAATACAAAATCCCAAAGCTAAAATGTGAAGTTATCAAGGGATGCTGCCAGTTGCTCCTCGTGTCTTTTGCTGGAGAACACGAGATTAGGACCCTTCAGGCTGAACATATAAGAAAAATTCTGGCAGGAAAGGTTGTTAGAGACATCATCTTAGGGTCATACAAACAATGGGACAGGACCACTAAAGAAAAAGAGAAAGAAAAACAGTTTGGAAAGGGAGTGAAGTGTGAGCTAGTACAACTACAGTACAAAGAAATATGGAAGCAAAATCGCTAAACCTTACTGGTCCTCTCTTATACATTCTTCTGATCTGCATCTCCCCTCTGCCACTGGTACCCAGGCTCACATCATCTCCCTTGAGGAAGACAAGACAGACTTTTAAATAGACTTGCTGATACCATGGCTATCACACCAAATCAAGCCCCACCCCTCTCCCAAGTGTTTTCACTAAAGTGTAGTCACAACTGAACAGCTCCCCCACCCTACAGCCCAAGGAAAAAGTGCTTAGCATTCATTCAGCCCCTTATGATGAGCTCTTGCCTTGTTCACCAGGCAAGCGTTCCTGCATGCTAACACTACAGGATGTTAACAAGCACACCCACACAAACTGAGTCAATGCATCAAGGAAACGCTGCATCAGACAAAATGAAGGCAAGTCTTTGAAGTAGCTCTAATGCTATAAATACTCAGGTGATCCAGCAAAACCTTCTCGGGAGGGTAGCCAGTAGGAAAACTCACTGTCATCTATGCACACCTAACTATGTATTAGGAATTGTCCTCAACACAGGAACACAGAGAACTGTCTTTTAGAGTGTGCCAGCCCAGTAGTGGTGGCAGCAGCACACACCTTTTGATCCCAGCACTCAGGAGGCAAAGGCAGGTAGATCTCTGTGAATTCAAGGCCAGCCTGCTCTACAGAGCTAGTTCCAAAACAGGTAGGGCTACACCAAGAAACCCTATCTTGAAAAAATGAAGGTGGAAAAAAAATACCTTAGTTGCATACCACAGCAGAACTGGCCATGCAAAGACTCAAGTTCTCACCTCAATTTCTCATCTCAATTTGGAACCCATCTGAAGTGCCACCCTTACCCACACAAATCCATAAAGCAGGCTCCCCTCAGTATCATTCTCAGTGTTGGTATGAAGGCCATTGGAATGTGTCTTGAAGAAATCTTAGTTCAAGGATCATGAGTAGCATCTGTCACACCCTCTTCTAGCCAAGCTTCAAGGATCCTTGTGTAGGAGGAGGCAGAAAGATTGTAAGAGCCAGAGGCAGCTGATAACTACAGTGAAGCAGCATTTTCCAGACACAACAGGGCAGTTGCACACAGGAATTCACCACAACTGTGATAGCACCCATAAGATCAAGAGATTACGCAAGCTCAAGCCAGACAAAATGCCCTCATAGAGGGAAGAGGTCTCTCTTCCCTAGCTGAAGATCTATTGATAATTGATACCTGCTGAGCAAGGGAGACTCCATTTTCTTCAAAGATATGGCCTCCAGTAAGTTGAGCACAGGCTAACGGATGGCTGCACACCCAAGAGTATACAGCTAGCAGTAACTAGAATTGATGGGTTTTTAAACAAAACAAGAAGAGCACACAATGTTGACTAGGTATGGAATGGGGAACGGATCTGAGAGGACCTGGGAAGGAGAAGTGTATGTAATCAAAATATACCATATGAAATTCTCAGGGCCAGAAAGATGGCTCCGTGGTTAAGAGTACGTATTGCTCTTAAAGAGGTCCCAGGTTCAATTCCAAGCACCCACACAGTGGCTTGAAACTGTCTGCAACTCCAGCTACAGGGTATCAAATGCCCTCTTCTGACCTTTCCAGGTACTAGACCTTCAAGTGGTACATACATACATACATACATACATACATACATGCAAAATACTCATACATACAAAGTAATAAATATAATCTTTAAAAAATAAATTCTCAAAAATAATACATAGAAGGAATATGGTTGACCAAAAGCTCCTACTGGAAACTTATTCTGTGTTCTAAGGCCACGTTTCCCATAGTCTCCTGCCCCAACTGAGTGTGGGGTTGTACCAAGCCATGCCCTTTCCTTGAGGACATAAAGCTCCCTCACTAGTGGACTCTGACTACATCATGGGTTGATGGCATCCTCAGGTGATTCTACCAGCTTACCTCAGCCTCACAAATCGGGGAGCAACCTACCTTATTAATACAAAGGGTACGTACACACTCTAGCACAGTGTATACCGCATGCAGGACAGTCTACACAGCTGCGGACATGACAGTGCTCATTTCTGCTACATCCTTCCTCTGCACTGTCTGTAATCATAGGGGACACTCTGCATAGCTTCAGTGTGAATGCTTGGTGACAATACAGTTTATGTAAATGGACAAGGCAAAAAAGAAACAAGACTGTGTATCAGAACTTGAGCTGTTAGACAGTGACATGAGTGGATTCTTTGCTCAATCAGTAAGGATTTTCAAACACTGGAGTAATAATCCTGAGTGGGTTTTTGTAGGTTTGTTTTTGGCTTTGTTTTGTGTTGTTTTTTGGGAAGAAAGTGTATTTTGTTTTATGTTCACGGGTATAGAGCCCATTATGGTAGGAAAAGCATGTCAGCAGGCGCATGAGGCGTCAGGTCACACTGTCATAAAGCAGAGAGTGGAGAGGAAGTGAGGTCAAAGTAATAAACTTCAAAGCCCAATACCCCCCTCCCCCACAGTGAGTCATTTCCTCCAGTCTGGCAATCAACAAAACCATAAATCAGACCCTTATCAGAGGTCCCTCCCAATCTCTGTGGTACAGATGGCCCCATCCTCATTGATTTCAAGCTAACAGCATGGAGTAAGAGAAGAAAGTAGGAAACACAGGTCTTTACCCCGCTACCATACAGTATTTCTAGTCAAACAGTGGCAATGAATCCAGGTGTAGCAATAAGGTTTGTAAACTAATAAGAAAATGTCTTTTAACATGAACATGTTGTGTTGCAAGTTTATATAATTTAGTTTTTTTTAAATAATAATCTGTGCTCCGTACCAGTTTACAGAATTTCTAAAACTTTAAGTGGCGGTTTCCATGAGCTAACCAGCACATCAGGGCTTCAGTCCTCTTTTTCTTGTGAGTAGACTTAACACTTTGTATAATAGCTCACCCTAGCCTCAGTTACCTCCCTCCCACACAGGCACCTCTCGATAATAAAAACTTGACACGTTTAGTCTCATCCTGATGTCCGTTCCACCTAACACAGGGACAGGGGATCTGTCCAAGGTCAGGTAAGGACTTGAGCTGGCTCAGAAATTGCCAACAGGTGAAGGAGATGCCATCCTGACTTGCAAGTAGACTATACATAGCACCTGGCACAAGGGAGGGCATGAGCTGCAAAGGACACCGATGCCACCACCTGGTAGCCACAGGGGGACAATGGCTGCACAGGTGGGAGGCAAAGCTGAGCTGCCCTGCATAAACACCACAGAAGCAGCCAGTCAGCATGCCACTATGAACAAGCCTATGACCACAGAGCTAAGGCGATCCAATGCCAGTTCTACCTTGACACAGAGGAAGGGCCTGTCTGTGTGTGTGTGTGTGTGTGTGTGTGTGTGTGTGTCTTGAACTTTTGATCCTGACATCTCACATTGCTGAGTTCTAGGAATAAAGATAAGCTCTACCATACCAAGCTTAAGATCTGTGCTTCAAAGGAATATTCAGACTCCTCCAGAAGAATACCAGAAATGAGGTGATAATAGAGGAATTCCAAGCAGAAAGAACAGTATGTAAGGAAGTACTGTGGGCTAGAAGGACCACATGCTTGAACTGGTTTTCTGACTCTTCTTCCATTTTGGAGATATTTATTTATTTATTTATTTATTGACTGATTGATTCCCCGTGTCTTTCATATTGTCCGATGTAGTAGGAATCCAACAGTTACTCATTCAGTTCAATGCTGTTTTTCCCAAAAGGCGAGGAATAAGCTGGAAGAAGGATGCTGTGAAGCTCTACCAATAAGGAACTAAGGTAAATGACAGAAAAACATAAGGTCATGGGTGGACCCGACCCTTGGATTATGTGTGTGATCTCAGAGGAATTTGTTGTTGACTGTTGCTACCAAAGGCATGTACTTCTAACTAGTAAATAGAGTTACCTTTCCTTATTTTGAAGCTTTCTTCATGTAAGTACATTATATATTAGGGTTCCCTGAAGGAAAAGAATTGACAGAATTTATGGGGATTATTGGATTGTCAATGGCTCACTAGTTAAGAGCACATACTTCCAGAAGACCTGAGCTCGAATCCCAACACCCACATCAGGTGGCTCACAACTGTCTGAAACTGCAGCTCCAGGAGTATCTATCTGATACCTCTGCTCTCGTCAGACATACACACACACACAGAGACAAGTACATAATTTAAAATAATAAAAATTTTAAAAAATTTTAATGGAGTAAGACTTACTTTATTAGAGTGACTTACTGGCTGTGGTCTAGATAAGCCAACAATGGCTGTTCTCCTATGGAAAAGGCAATAATCCAGCAGTCGTTCCATCCACTGGATGTCTCAACAATGTTACAATCTGGTACTCAAGTCCCAGAGAATTCCTAGAGGGGTGCTCATCTTCAGTCTTCTTTAGAATCCCCCAAGAAACAGGTTCTGACACCAGTGAAGGAACATTTCATCAAAAGGATAGATAAATTTACTAGCAAGAATGAGGGCAGAAGTTTCCTTCTTCCATATCCTTTTATATGTCTGCCTCCAGAAGATGTGGCCTAGATTTAGGGTAGATCTACCCGTGTGAAACGGTCTAATCAAGAAAACCCTTAACGTGTGCCCAGCTACTTGGGTTGTAGTTAATTCCAGCTATAGTCAAGCTGACAACCAAGATTAATCGTCACCAACATTTTGTCAAAATAATGTGTGAAAGGGTTAATAAAAGTAAATTTAATCCACAAAATCAACAACAAATAGGAGTTCCAGCTTCCAGATAAACAGAAAAATATGGAAGGAAGGAGCCATCAGGAAACTAAGCTTGCAGAGCTGGGGAGATGGCTCAGTAGTTAAGAGCATACAGCACTCATGCAGAAGTCCTGAGTCGGGTTCCCAGCATCCATGTCAGGCTAACTCCAACTCCAAGAGATCCAGTGCCCTCACCCTCTGACCTCTGTGGGCACCTACACCACATGCCAAATGTACATACTCACACATAGACACAGACACATAAAAACAATTTAAAAAAAAAAAGGCAAATTTACCAGAAAGGCATTGCTGATTGAAAATCATGCTCAGAACAACAAATAAGAATAAACAAAGTAAACAAATAAAGCACTGCATGCTATGTCTACATAAAGAAACAGAACATATCCTTTAAAGTTTACCAGCATGGGAAACAAAGAGGTTCTACCACACTGGCCTGGGCATCCACCTGAAAATAGAACTTGCCACGTGAAAACGGGAATACTGAGAAAGAAGAAAAATGGCTTGGAGTTGGGGTAAAAAGAATTTTCAAACAAATTCCGTATCCACCCATACCATCAATGAGATGTAAAGTTTCCCTTAAGACATATATAATCTTCAGACTGTACCTTTGTCTGAATTTTTTTTTAAGTTGCTGGAGAATACACAACAGAGGGCCAAGAAAAAAACACAGAAGGGATGTCTACAGAAAAACAATAAAGAGAAGAGCATTCCATCCTCCAAAGAACCATAGCATGGATGAGGAAGGACATGGGGAGGTTGAGAGAGAACATCTCCACTGTGCATGGAAACACTATCTGACTAACTACAGTTTCTGCAAGGGAATGGTAACAGAATTTTTACAGATTTGATGGAGCGTTCAAAGAAAACTAGCCACATTTTAAAAGTTAACTTAGTATGAACCCCCAAGAAAAACTGATATACAGGAAGGAAAAACCATGTTATAACAACGAAGGACTGACAATGAAGCAGCAGGCAGCTGTTATCCTCAGCAGGCAGCAGCGGCTGCTGGTATAACTAGAATCGGGTAGGGATAGCATGAGCTGAACGCTTAGCTGTGTAATAAGAGTGAACAGGTTACATAAAAAATGAAGAAGACAAGAAACAGCAACCACAGGTGAATAGCTGAGAAGCTTCACAGAGCATCTATTCGTAGACAAAAGCTGTTTATAGACCTACTGTGCTGTATGTTTAACTATCTACATTTACACAATTTTAGTAAAAGGTATAACTAGGCTGAATACAGTTGTTAGAAACAAACAAGGAATAGTCTTGTCTCATAAAGAAACACATGACCAAAGTTAAAGTTGCTGAGTGTGATACTTTGAATAAAAAAGGCTCATATATTTGAATGACTAGTCATCAGGGGATGGCACTACTTGGAAAAGATTAGGAGGTATGGCCTTGTTGGGGGAAGTATGTCGCTGGAGTGAGCTCTAAGGTTTCAAAAGTCCAAGCCAGGTCCAGTAGCTCTCTCTCTCTCTACCTGCTGTCTGTGGATCCAGATATAGAACTCTAAGCTCTCTCTCCAGCACTGTGCCTTCCTGGACGATGCCAAGCTTCTCACCATGATGATAACGGACTAAACCTCTGAACTCTAAGACAGTCCCAATTAAATGCTTGTTAAATAAGATATACCTTGGCCATGGTGTCTCTTCACAGCAAAAGAACACTAAGACACCCAGCAAGGCAATCTTTTTTTAAAAAAAGGCTAAAACAGTCTCTAAACTCATCTATATTGGCCAAAATAGTTTCTGTCTTTTCTTGCTGACTTGGTGGCAATTGTGTCTCATCCTGTTGGGGGGAGCTCATCTTCCTAGTCTGATGCAATCGGCTATGCACAGTACAAAGAGAAAGGGGGTGGCTCAGAAAATATGAGCCCTTTTGGGGCTGACTACCTTTGATAGGAAAAAGAAAAAAAAAAGAAAAAATAAATAATATTTCTCACATGGCTTCTCAGTTTGAGGCAGGAGGATTGCTGTGAGTTTGAGACCAGCCTGGGCTATATAAGTCCCAGACCAGCTTGAGCTACAGTGTGAGACACTCTGAAACAATAAACCAAAGTTTAAGAATAGCCATGACTATGCACATTAAAGAACCATAGCCACTGCACCAAGGTATGAGAGTCACAAAGTTTCTGTTAACCCCTACCTAATACTGCATCCACACAAAGTAAACTATGTTTAGGGTTTTGGTTTTTTTTTTCTAAACCATAAATTACTAAAACAAAAAAGTACTAAATATGTTTCTCTCTCTGATCTTGCCAAAATCCTCCAGGCAAGCACTAACTCTCTTCGCTATATTTCTCATTGTAGATGCTCAAATTAGAAAACCCACACTCTTACCACAAGTTAGAAAAGACAGGACCAATATGCACCGAGGGGTGGAAGAGTCTAAAGCCAAGATGCTCCAAAACTTACTCTCCAGCTCTTCACTTTGCTGCCTGACCTTGGATAGGTCACTCTACTTCTCTGCAATTCAGTTCTCTCCTTGTTTGCAGTCTATAGAATTCTGGGCTGACAATAGTTATAAATGCGACCCAACATGGAATCCTATGCTCACTTAAAGCACTGTGAAATGGGGGTGGGAGTGCTTCTAACTTGATTACAACATCAAAGAGCTTCTGTAGCGTCCACAAAATGCCCCAGCAGCATACTCTGCAGGCTAGATATCACTATTACTATCACATTCGGCTGGCTCAGTAGGTAAAGAGCCTCCCACACAATCACAAGGACCTGAGTTCTATCCCCAGAACTGATGTAAAAGAGCCAGACACAATGGCACCTGGTTCTTGAGAAGCAGAAACAAGCAGACCTTAGGGCTTGCAGGCCAGCCAGCCTAGCCTAATCTTATAAGCCCCAGGCCAAGAGACTCCATTTCAAAAATCAAGGTGAGTGGCACCTGAGGAGGAATATTAAAGGGTGTCCTCCATCCTCCACATGATGTGCACATATATGCATAGTCAAGTGCTCCTGACCAGGAATTGGATAACCTATCTAAGTCTTCTGAAGACTCTGAGAAAACCTGGTTCTTCCTCTCTCTCTTTTTTTTTTTTTTTTTTTTCTTTTTGGTTTTTCGAGACAGGGTTTCTCTGTGTAGCCCTGGCTGTCCTGGAACTCACTCTGTAGACCAGGCTGGTCTCGAACTCAGAAATCCGCCTGCCTCTGCCTCCCAAGTGCTGGGATTAAAGGCGTGCGCCACCACCGCCCGGCGGTTCTTCCTCTCTCAGCATCCATTAATTGCCTGTAGTTCTTCATCTAGAGGTGTGGTCCTGAGAGATTTTTCTCATCCATGTTAGCATGTCAATTTACACCGGATCTTTTGAGTTGCATGTTATACTAATGAACATCAACAACTTACAAAATGACTCCAAGCTCAGCTAGTACGACAATGACATTTTCTGTGACCGTGGAAGAAAAAGTGAAATGTGCTTTTAGGCTCATACCTGCTGAGATACTTTGAGAAGATTACTTACATTTCCAATATAATGATAACTGTTTCTACTCCATTTCCTTTCATAATAATCAAAAACAGCTAAAAGTACAGCTGTGAAATATTTCTGAGTGCTGCGCCACTTTGATGGACATTGACAGATTAAAATTCCTAACAAATACACCCACCAAGGAACGCTAAAGCACAGTTCCAGGCAATTTTTCAGAGCAATGAATTCAATTCTTGTCACCATAGTAACCACAGGACTTATTATTATTTTCATCATAGCATTTCCAAATATTTTTTTCCTTGCAATGTACAAGCCACAGACAAAACTAGATTGGTGTGGACCATGGTGGGGGGTAGGCTACAAACTAGCAATTTCTCTCCTGGATTAAAGGTTACTCCTGAGTAGCAAAAGTTGCTTGGATCATCATGAGTCATATACTAAAGTCTTCATAACACTGCAAGAAAGATTTACCTAAGGACTTGGGGTCTGGAGAAACGGCTCAGTGGTTAAGAACATTTGTTGTTCTTCCAGAGGCCCAAGTTTAGTTCCCGGCACCCATGTCACACAGTTCACTGCCGATAACCCTAGCTTTATGTCTCTCCGCTGGCCTCCATGGGCACTTGACCCCATGTGGCACACACACACACACAATACTTGGGTTGGTATGGCATAACCATGAGGGCCTGAGTCACAGAACCTGCACCTGCATGAAAGCAAGCTATGGCAGCATGTTTCAGTAATACAGTATTGGTATTATTTTGACTTAATGCTTTGACCACATTTCTCTTCCTGCAGCTCCAGGACTCAAGCCCCTGCCAAGGGAAATGCCATTGTCTTTCTCTTTAAATTCTACTCTAAGATATATAATAATAATTCTCCCTCTCTAATTTCCCCAGCTCAGCAATGTAGTCACTCTTAAAACTATTGAAAGCTCCAGGAATCGAAGAACATAGGGCATGGGCACTCTGAAGGCCTCTGGTTCCAGCACAGTGCAGCCAACCAAACTTCTGCCAATGATGGAAGAACTCCATAACGACCTTGTTGAGTGTGATAGCCACTAACCTTGTGTGGCTACTGAGTAGTCATACTGTGGCTATTATGACCAAGGCACTGATTTCTAACTTTTTTTCATGTTGATGAGTTTAAATTTAGGGGGCCATGGTGGACAGCACAGCACTAGATCTATGCATGGAACTCCTCCCAGAATACCTCTTCAACTGCCTTATAATGTGTTCTTCCCGTACTGGGATCTTGGGTCTGCATCCTGAGGTTCTCAGTCCTCTTATTCATAAGATTGACCTGTAGGCAAGACTGTGGGGCATGTTCTTGATTAATGATTGATGTGGAAGACCCCAGCCTACTATGGGCGGTGCCACCCCTGAGCTTTGTAAGAAAGCAGACTAAGCAAGCTGCGAAGAGTGAACCAGTTTCATAGTGTACCTCCATGGCCTCTGCATCAGTCTCTGTCCTGACTTCCTTTATGATGAACTGTAAGCTTCCTGTAAGCTGATATAAACCTTTCCTCCCCAAGTTGCTTTTGGTCATGGTATTTATCACACCCATAAAGCGGAGACTGAAATAGCAACCTGCTGCTCTCAGTACACCAATTTTGCCAAAACACAGTGGCACAGGGCAGTGCAGTCTGACTCAGCCTTTCCCAGTGAGCTGTCAACAGCCCCACCAAGTTCCTCCTTCAAATGCATTTCTAATTTCACAAGTTACATTAAAAAACGAATTCTCATAGCAACATAAAAACCATAATTTCTCCAATTACCGATTTCCCTCCCTGTGCACGGCACATAAATGCAATCTGTCATTTCTGCTCTTAGCGGCAAACACCACTCTCCTGTGAGAACAGGGCTTTCCTGGCTCTCTCTCAGCCATGAGCCGGTTTCTCTTCCACAGCCCTACTCAGGGTACTCAGAAGTAAATCAAATGTCTTCCTTCTTTTCCATGGAAAATTCCAGATCATTCTCTATTTTTCTTCTCATTTAAAGAAAAGAGAAAGAGAGAGAGAGAGAGAGAGAGAGAGAGAGAGAGAGAGAGAGAGAG
>NW_021622626.1:1657-2663 GCF_004785775.1 Grammomys surdaster | reverse complement strand
GGGGGGTGGGGGAGAATCAGGGTGACGGGTGACGGGGTGTCTATGTGCATGAACATAAGGCCTCCGGGTTCATTCTGACACTGAATGAAAAACTCGCCAATTATTCGTCCAGTCTCATTAATATGCAGACAGACATCTGTTATTTAGAAGTCAACAGCAGAGGCATTTTCTTGGGGGGGGAGGGGTACTTATATGCATCTCTCATCTCTGGCTACTGTGGGATAGCTGCTTGGGACTCACCCCAGCCCCCCAGAATCTGGAGCACCCCGTCCCTCTGACTTCATTGTAGCCTTGAGGACGGGAAGTAGGGGTTGGCTAAAGATGGAGGGCAACCTGGAACTCAGCTGAAAGGAGGGAGGCAGAGTGGAATCAAAATTATAGGGAAACTACTAGAACAAAGAGCTGAGCTCTTCTTGGGGAAGAGGGTGGAGCAGAGAAAGCAGTGCTAGGACGCCCTGCCTGGGTCCTGATGTCCACTGGGAAATTAGAGACATGACAACTTGCCCTCCTCTTCAGGCCACTGGACAAATCCGAGTGGATCTGAGCAGGTTGCTCTAGCAACGTGGGTCCTTAGAGACTTCAGAGAGCTAGGAACGATAGCATATGCCTATAATCCCAGTACTGTTATGGTTGAGGCAGGAGGATTACAAATTCTAGGCCAGTCTGAGTTATATAGTAAGACCCTGAGCCGGGCGGTGGTGGTGCACGCCTTTAATCCCAGCACTTGGGAGGCAGAGGCAGGTGGATTTCTGAGTTCGAGGCCAGCCTGGTCTACAGAGTGAGTTCCAGGATAGCCTGAGCTACACAGAGAAACCTTGTCTCGAAAAACCAAAAATAAAAATAAAAATAAGAATAAGAATAAGAATAAAAAAATCATGTCTTAGCCTACACCACCTGGCCCAGCTTCTAAGAACATTAGAAAGTGGTTGTTTTGAGGGGTATAGACTTGGGGCACAATACGCAGCTGTTTTTTCAGTCAGGGTCTTTTTTTTTTTTTTTTTTTTTT
>NW_021622626.1:0-1557 GCF_004785775.1 Grammomys surdaster | reverse complement strand
CTCACTCTGTAGACCAGGCTGGCCTCGAACTCAGAAATCCACCTGCCTCTGCCTCCCAAGTGCTGGGATTAAAGGCGTGCGCCACCACCGCCCGGCTCAGGGTCTTACTATATAACTCAGACTGGCCTAGAATTTGTAATCCTCCTGCCTCAACCATAACAGTACTGGGATTATAGGCATATGCTATCGTTCCTAGCTCTCTGAAGTCTCTAAGGACCCACGTTGCTAGAGCAACCTGCTCAGATCCACTCGGATTTGTCCAGTGGCCTGAAGAGGAGGGCAAGTTGTCATGTCTCTAATTTCCCAGTGGACATCAGGACCCAGGCAGGGCGTCCTAGCACTGCTTTCTCTGCTCCACCCTCTTCCCCAAGAAGAGCTCAGCTCTTTGTTCTAGTAGTTTCCCTATAATTTTGATTCCACTCTGCCTCCCTCCTTTCAGCTGAGTTCCAGGTTGCCCTCCATCTTTAGCCAACCCCTACTTCCCGTCCTCAAGGCTACAATGAAGTCAGAGGGACGGGGTGCTCCAGATTCTGGGGGGCTGGGGTGAGTCCCAAGCAGCTATCCCACAGTAGCCAGAGATGAGAGATGCATATAAGTACCCCTCCCCCCCCAAGAAAATGCCTCTGCTGTTGACTTCTAAATAACAGATGTCTGTCTGCATATTAATGAGACTGGACGAATAATTGGCGAGTTTTTCATTCAGTGTCAGAATGAACCCGGAGGCCTTATGTTCATGCACATAGACACCCCGTCACCCGTCACCCTGATTCTCCCCCACCCCCCGAGCATAATGAAGCAGATTCAGAATCTGGCAGCTTTGACCCACAAAAGGGAGGGGCAGATGGGAGTAGGGAGGGGGGGTGGGGGAGAATCAGGGTGACGGGTGACGGGGTGTCTATGTGCATGAACATAAGGCCTCCGGGTTCATTCTGACACTGAATGAAAAACTCGCCAATTATTCGTCCAGTCTCATTAATATGCAGACAGACATCTGTTATTTAGAAGTCAACAGCAGAGGCATTTTCTTGGGGGGGGAGGGGTACTTATATGCATCTCTCATCTCTGGCTACTGTGGGATAGCTGCTTGGGACTCACCCCAGCCCCCCAGAATCTGGAGCACCCCGTCCCTCTGACTTCATTGTAGCCTTGAGGACGGGAAGTAGGGGTTGGCTAAAGATGGAGGGCAACCTGGAACTCAGCTGAAAGGAGGGAGGCAGAGTGGAATCAAAATTATAGGGAAACTACTAGAACAAAGAGCTGAGCTCTTCTTGGGGAAGAGGGTGGAGCAGAGAAAGCAGTGCTAGGACGCCCTGCCTGGGTCCTGATGTCCACTGGGAAATTAGAGACATGACAACTTGCCCTCCTCTTCAGGCCACTGGACAAATCCGAGTGGATCTGAGCAGGTTGCTCTAGCAACGTGGGTCCTTAGAGACTTCAGAGAGCTAGGAACGATAGCATATGCCTATAATCCCAGTACTGTTATGGTTGAGGCAGGAGGATTACAAATTCTAGGCCAGTCTGAGTTATATAGTAAGACCCTGAGCCGGGCGGTGGTGG
>NW_021622625.1:1908-2794 GCF_004785775.1 Grammomys surdaster | reverse complement strand
TTTGATTATCGTTTATCATTGGCTTTTTAATTTTTCTTCAAGTTTTCACTATTTTTCCTGAAGTTTTCACTAGCTTTTTCCACAGTGTTTTCAGTTTTATGAATTTTTTGCCAAGTAAATGTTCAATTTTAGCAGGAAAATCTGGTTTAAATCACATTCCTTTACAAATCAAATGGTCTCCTTATAAATTTTCCGTTTTTTTATGAATTTTAAATGCAAATTTCTCCATTTTAAAAATTTATTTGATATCTTTTTTGTTTGATTATAGTTTATTATTAACTGTGTAATATTTCTTCAAGTTTTCATTCTTTTTCCTCAATTTTTCACTAGTTTTTTCCACAGTGTTTTCAGTTTTATGCCTTTCTTCCCAAGTAAATGTTGAATTTCATCAGCAAAAACTGTTTTAAATCACATTACTTTACAAATCAAATCGTCTCCTTGTTAATTTTCTTTTTTTTTTAATTTTAAGTGCAAATTTCTCCTTTTTCATAAATTTCTTTGATAGCCTTTTTGTTTGATTTTTCCACAGTGTTTTCAATTTTATGAATTTTTTGCCAAGTAAATGTTTAATTTCATCAAGAAAAACTGTTTTAAATCACATTCCTTTACATATCAAATGGTCTCCTTATCAATTTGCCATTTTTTATGACGTTTAAATGCAAATTTCTTCTTTTTAAAATTTTCTTTGATATCTCTTTTGTTTGATTTTTCCACAGAATTTTGAATTTTATGAATTTTTTGCTTAGTGAATGTTCAGTTTTTCAAGAGAAACTGTTTTAAATCACATTCCTTTACAAATCAAATGGTCTCATTATCAATTTTCCATTTTTATGAATTTTAAATGCAAATTTCACCTTTTTTAAAAATTTCTTTGATATTTCTTTTG
>NW_021622625.1:0-1808 GCF_004785775.1 Grammomys surdaster | reverse complement strand
TTTTAAATCACATTACTTTACAAATCAAATCGTCTCTTTCTCAATTTTCTATTTTTTTTTATTTTATGTGCAAATTTCTCCTTTTTCATAAATTTCTTTGATATCTCTTTTGTTTGATTTTTCCACAGTGTTTTCAATTTTATAAATTTTTTGCCAAGTAAATGTTTAATTTTATCAGGAGAAACAGTTTTAACGCACATTCCTTTACAAATCAAATGGTCTCCTTATCAATTTTCAATTTTTATGAATTTTGAATGCAAATTTCTCCTTTTTAAAAAATTTCTTTGATATCTCTTTTGTTTCATTTTTCCACAGTGTCTTCAATTTTATGAAATTTTGCCAAGTAAATATTCAATTTATCAGGAGAAACTGTTTTAAATCACATTCCTTTACAAATCAAATGGTCTCCTTGTCAATTTTCTATTTTTTTAAATTTTAAGTACAAATTTCTCCTTTTTCATAAATTTCTTTGATATCTCTTTTGTTTGATTTTTCCACAGTGTTTTCAACTTTATGAATTTCTTGCCAAGTAAATGTGTCATTTTATCAGGAAAAACTGTTTTTAATCACATTCCTTTAGAAATCAAATGGTCTCCTTATCAATTTTCCATTTTTTATGAATTTCAAATGCAAATTTCTCCTTTATTAAAAATATCTTTGATATCTCTTTTGTTTGATTTTTCCAAAGTGTTTTCAATTTTAAGAATTTTTTGCCAAGTAAGTGTTTAATTTTATCAGGACAAACTGGTTTAAATCACATTCCTTTACAAATCAAATGGTCTCATTATCAATTTTCCATTTTAATGCATTTTAAATGCAAATTTCACCTTTTTAAAAAATTTCTTTGATATCACTTTTGTTCGAATTTTCCAAAGTATTTTGAATTTTAAGAAGTTTTTGGTAAGTAAATGTTCAGTTTTTCAGGAGAAACTGTTTTAAATCACATTCCTTTACAAATCAAATGGTCTCATTGTCAATTTTCCATTTTTATGAATTTTAAATGCAAATTTCTTCTTGTTCATAACTTTCTTTGGTTTCTCTTCCGTTTGATTATAGTTTATTATTGACTGTGTAATATTTCTTCAAGTTTTCACTATTTTTCCTGAATTTTTCACTAGTTTTTTCCACAGTGTTTTCAGTTTTCTGAATTATTTGCCAAGTTAATGTTGAATTTTAGCAGGAAAATCTGTTTCAAATCACATTCCTTTACAAATCAAATGTTCTGCTTATAAATTATGTATATTTTATGAATTTGAAATGCAAATTTCTCCTTGTTCTTAACTTTCTTTGATTTCTCTTCCGTTTGATTATCGTTTATCATTGGCTTTTTAATTTTTCTTCAAGTTTTCACTATTTTTCCTGAAGTTTTCACTAGCTTTTTCCACAGTGTTTTCAGTTTTATGAATTTTTTGCCAAGTAAATGTTCAATTTTAGCAGGAAAATCTGGTTTAAATCACATTCCTTTACAAATCAAATGGTCTCCTTATAAATTTTCCGTTTTTTTATGAATTTTAAATGCAAATTTCTCCATTTTAAAAATTTATTTGATATCTTTTTTGTTTGATTATAGTTTATTATTAACTGTGTAATATTTCTTCAAGTTTTCATTCTTTTTCCTCAATTTTTCACTAGTTTTTTCCACAGTGTTTTCAGTTTTATGCCTTTCTTCCCAAGTAAATGTTGAATTTCATCAGCAAAAACTGTTTTAAATCACATTACTTTACAAATCAAATCGTCTCCTTGTTAATTTTCTTTTTTTTTTAATTTTAAGTGCAAATTTCTCCTTTTTCATAAATTTCTTTGATAGC
>NW_021622624.1:0-2501 GCF_004785775.1 Grammomys surdaster | reverse complement strand
CTGATTGGTGTAAGGTGGAATCTCAGGGTCGTTTTGATTTGCAGTTCTCTGATCACTAAGAACTTTTAACATTTCTTTAAGTTCTTCTCGGCCATTCAAGATTCCTCAATTGTGAATTCTCTATTTAGTTCTATACCACATTTTTTTGATTGAGTTGTTTGGTTTTTCAGTGGTTAGGTTCTTGGATTCTTTATATATTTTGGATATTAGCCCTCTATCACATGTAAGGTTAGTAAATATTTTTTTCCAAGCTGTAGGTTGCTGGTTTGTCCTATTGACTATATCCTTTGAGGTCTATAAGCTTTCCAGTTTCATAAGATCCTGTTTATCCATTCTTGATCTTAGAGCCTGAGTGACTGGAGCTCTGTTTAGGAAATCCCCCTAGCCAGTGCCAATGTGTTCCAGGCTCTTTTCCAATTTCTCTTGTATGACATTCACTGTGTCTGTTTTTGTGATAAAAACCTTGATCCATTTATACTTGACCTTTGTGCAGGATGACAAATATAGATCCATTTTCCCTTTTGTACATACAGACTGCCAGTTAGATCAGCACCAATTATTGAAGATGCTTTCTTTTTTTCCAATGTATATTTTTTGCTTCTTTGTCAAAGAGCAATTGTCCGTAAGTGTGTGGCTTCATTGCTGGGTCTTCAGTTCTATTCCATTGATAAACCTGTCTGTCTTTATACCAACATTGTGCAGTTTTTATCACTATTGCTATGTAGTATAGCTTGAGGTCAGGGATGGTGATTCCCTGAGAAGTTCTTTTATTGTTAAGAATTGTTTTTGCTGATCTTGCTTTTTTTTTTTTTTTTTGCCAGATGAAATTGAGAATTGCTCTTTTCACGTTTTTGAAGAGTTCTGTTGGAATTTTGATGGTGATTGTATTGACTCTGTAGACAGTTTTTTTTTTTTTTTTTTTTTTTAGTAGGAGGGCCATTTTTACTATGTCAATTCTACCAAGCCATGAGATGGGTGATCTCTCCATTTTTTGAGGTTTTCTTCTATTTCTTTCTTGAGAAATTTAAAGTTCTTGCCGTACAGATCTGACATTTCTTTGGTTGGAGTTTCCTCAAGATATTTTATATTATTTGAGATTCTTGTGAAATGTGTTGTTTCCTTAATTTCTTTCTGAACCTGATTATCATTTGTATAAGGAAGGCTTTATTTGATTTGAAGGACTTATTTGAGTTAATTTTATTTCAAGCCACTTTGATGAAGTTATTTTTCAGCTGTAGAAGTTTTCTGGTAGAGTTTTTTGTGTTGTTTATGTATACTATTGAAAGACCCCCCCCAAGGGAGACCCTGAAGGGACGAGGACCCAAAAATACTCAAAAGACCATCTTGCTGCAAACATACACGAGGCAGGTTTATTTCGAAGTTCAGGGCTGATACGTGCCTCACACAGGAGGTAGAAGAATCTACCTGAGGCCTAAGAGCTTAGGGTTAATATAGGCAAAGGCTGTGGGGGGGAGGAAGGGGGTTGTGGCGCAGTCATACACAATTGGTTGCTTCAAATATCTGCAATGTGTGTAAGCAGATCCTGGGCAGAGGTTTGACTAATCTCACGGGAACAGTCCCTGGTTCCTGTGGCCTTGGGACCCAGTGCAGATGCTTATCTGACCCAACAGACCATCTGGCTGAATTTAATTCACAAGTCCTTGGGACCTTTGTTGGGAGTTTTTCCAGAGGAGGCTAAGTCAAACATCACTGGAACAGATGAGTGTTTCAATATTGTTCTCGTTCTCAAGGAATTTATCCTTGAGCATCTTCCCTATCTCCTACAGCCGGCTGATTCCCGAACACTCAATTGACCTTTGTTTCTCCAGCTCTGCATCTTGTATGATGGCATTGGGCTAGCAAGTTTGCTGACCTGTATTATTAACTACTTGTATTTTTGAATTAAGGCTTTCTGCTATACTAAGTTAAAATTCTTTCTTCACTATCAAATCATTGGCAAATAGTGATACCTTGATTTCTTCTTTGCTAAGCTATATCCCCTTAATGTCATTTTGTCTTCTTGCTCTAGCTAGAACGTCCAGAATAAATACGGGAGAGTGGTCCTCCTTATCTTGTCCCTGATTTTAGTGGGATTGCTTCAAGTATCTCTCCATTTAATTAGACATTGGCTGTTGGCTTGCTTCATATTGCTTTTATTCAGGTATGGGCTTTGAATTCCTGTTCTAGCAAATAATTTTAAAATGAAGGTGTGTTGTGTTTTGTTAAATGATTTTCAGCATCTAATGAGATGACCAGGTGATTTTGTCTTTGATTTTGTTTATGTAGTGGATTACATTAGTGGAATTTTGGATGTTGAACCAACCTTGCATCCCTAGGAGGAAGCCAACTTTACCATGGTGAATGATGGTTTTGATCTGATCTTGGATTCGGTTTGCAAGAATTCTTTTGAGTATTTTTGCATCGATATTCATAAGTGATATTGGTCTGAAGTTCTCTTTCTATTATGAGTCCTTGTGTGGTTTAGGTATTAGAGTAATTGT
>NW_021622623.1:0-1987 GCF_004785775.1 Grammomys surdaster | reverse complement strand
TGGTGTAAGGTGGAATCTCAGGGTCGTTTTGATTTGCAGTTCCCTGGTCACTAAGAACTTTTAACATTTCTTTAAGTTCTTCTCAGCCATTCGAGATTCCTCAATTGTGCATTCTTTATTTAGTTCTATACCACATTTTTTGATTGAGTTGTTCAGTTTTTCGGTGGTTAGGTTCTTGGATTCTTTATATATTTTGGATATTAGCCCTCTATCACATGTAAGGTTAGTAAATATTTTTTTTCAAGCTGTAGGTTGCTGGTTTGTCCTATTGACTATATCCTTTGAGGTCTATAAGCTTTCCAGTTTCATGAGATCCTGTTTATCCATTCTTGATCTTAGGGCCTGAGTGAGTGGAGCTCTGTTTAGGAAATCCCCCCAGCCCATGCCAATGTGTTCCAGGCTCTTTCTCAGTTTCTCTTGTATTACATTCAATGTGTCTGTTTTTATGTTAAAAACCTTGATCCACTTGGACTTGACCTTTGCGCAGGATGACAAATATAGATCCATTTTCCTTTTTGTACATACAGACTGCCAGTTAGACCAGCATCAATTATTGAAGAAGCTTTCTTTTCTCCAATGTGTGTGTGTGTGTGTGTGTGTGTGTGTGTGTGTATTTGCTTCTTTGTCAAAGATCAATTGTCCAAAATGCTGGGTCTTCAATTCTATTCCATTGATAAACCTGTCTGTCTTTGTACCAACACTGTGCAGTTTTTATCACTATTGCTATGTAGTATACCTTGATGTCAGAGATGGTGATTTCCTGAGAAGTTCTTTTATTGTTAAGGATTTTGCTATTCTTGTTTTTTTGTTTTGCCAGATGAAATTGAGATTTCTCTTTCTGTTTTTTTTGAAGAGTTGTGTTGGAATTTTGATGGTGATTTTTGGTGAGTCTGTAGATAGTTTTTAGTAGGAGGGCCATTTTTACTATGTTAATTCTACCAAGCCATGAGCATGGGCCATCTCTCCATTTTCTGAGGTTTTCTTCAATTTCTTTCTTGAGAGATTTGAAGTTCTTGTCATACAGATCTTTCATTTGTTTGGAGTTTCCTCAAGATACTTTATATGATTTGAGACTCTTGTGAAATGTGTTGTTTCCTTAATTTCTTTCTGAGCCCATTTACTATATGTATATAGGAAGGCTTTATTTGATTTGAATGATTTATTTGAATTAATTTTATTTCCATCCAGGCAGTGGTGGCACACGCCTTTAATCCCAGCACTTGGGAGGCAGAGGCAGGAGGATTTCTGAGTTCGAGGCCAGCCTGGTCTACAGGGTGAGTTCCAGGATAGCCTGGGCTATAAAGAGAAACACTGTCTCAAAAAAATATGTATATTTCCAGCCACTTTGCTGAAGTTGTTTTTCAGCTGTAGAAGTTTTCTGGTAGAATTTTTTGTGTTGCTTCTGTATACTATCATAT
Organism: Grammomys surdaster; assembly: GCF_004785775.1. NCBI lineage: Eukaryota > Metazoa > Chordata > Mammalia > Rodentia > Muridae > Grammomys > Grammomys surdaster. The sequence goes on along the minus strand of NW_021622623.1, from coordinate 569 downwards.
CATTGGCAAATAGTGATACCTTGACTTTTCTTTGCTAACTTGTATCCCCTTTGATCTCTTCTTTTTTGTCTTCTTGCTCTATCTAGAACTTCCAGTGCTGTATTGAGTAAATAGGGGAAAGTGGTCTTCTTTGTCTTGTCCCTGATTTTAGAGGGATTGCTTCAAGTATCTCTCCATTTAATTTGATATTGGCTGTTGGTTTGCTCCATGTTGCTTTTATTATGTTCAGTTATGGGCTTTGAATTCCTGTTCTCTCCAATAATTTTTAAATGAAGGTGTATTGTATTTTGTTAAATGTTTTTCGGCATCTAATGAGATGACCAGGTGATTTTGTCTTTGATTTCGTTTATAAAGTAATTAAATTAGTGGATTTTTGGGATATTGAACCAACCTTGCATTCCTGGGATGAAGCCAACTTTACCATTGTGAATGATGGTTTTGATCTGTTCTTGGATTTGGTTTGCAAGAATTTTTTTTAGTATTTTTGCATCGATATTCATAAGTGATATTGGTCTGAAGTTTTCTTTCTATTATGAGTCCTTGTGTGGTTTAGGTATTAGAGTAATTGT
>NW_021622622.1:0-1597 GCF_004785775.1 Grammomys surdaster | reverse complement strand
GTTTTCTTTAAAGATTCTGAGTATCTTGCCTGTATGCATGGATGCCCATCACATGTTTTGTGTATGATGCTGAGTCGTCACAAGATGGCCTTAGAACCTCTGAACTTGGGATTATTGATTGTTGTGAGCTCTCATGTACACACTAAGAATTGAACCCATCTCAGTGACACTTGAACCCATCTCATCTAAGATCATGTACTGTTAATTCCTGTTCCCTTGCTCTTGCCCTATGTGGTATTTAAGGTCTGCATATACATTGCTTATATTTTCATCTGTCCGTCTCTAGCTGTTTATTTTTTTTCTTCTTCTTTTTTTTTTTCCTTGTTTTCGAGACAGGGTTTCTCTGTGTAGTCCTGGCTGTCCCGGAACTCACTCTGTAGACCAGGCTGGCCTCAAACTCAGAAATCCGCCTACCTCTGCCCAGCTCATCTCTAGCTCTTTAAACAGGCATTCATTTCTAGAAAATTTTTCATAATTTTACAGTTTAAATGATGACACTCAGTTTACTAGAATATGAATACAGAAGTGGAGTGGATGCATAAATATTTGTAAGAAGTTCACTGAGACCTTCAGAGTATTTTCATAGTTTTTTTGTTTATATGGTTGTTTTTTTGGGGGGGGGATGATTGATGGTGGCAGGTTCTTAATGTTTACTTCAAGCAGTCCTGAAACTCATTACATAGACTAGGCTGGTCTCCAATGAGATTCCCATATCTCTGTCTCCTGGGTGGTACAATTAAAGGCATGCACCAACACACTCATCTTGCCTATTTCTTTTTGTTGTTAGTCATCATTCAGATCATTTCTCTGATGTGTATAGTATTGATCTATTTGTCTCTGACTGATGGCTGTTAATAGGCCTTTCTCCTGCAAGTTTACATCCTATTTAAAACACCCAGAAATGACAGGGGTGGATCTCTTTTTCAGTTTCCTTCTAAAATGACTTGGTGGTTACATTAGAATTTCTGTGTCATAGAGTAAGTGTGGAAATCACCAGAGTTATATGAATGTATTGTTAAAGAAGTATATATTTCATATATTGTCAGAATTATGCTTTCTATTAAACACATGTATGGATATTTTAGGATGTACTGACGTATGATGATGTCCACATTAACTTCACTCCAGAAGAATGGGCTTTGCTGGATCCTTCCCAGAAGACTCTCTACACAGATGTGATGCTGGAGACCTACAGGAACCTCACTGCTATAGGTAAGACTATGACTTTTAATGCATTTTTTAAAATATGAGGAAAGGTGTTTCTTGGTTATTGAGCTCTTCTTTCATTTTGATTGTGAAAGAGGAACAATGTGGTAAATAAATCAGAGTTCTCAGGTTCATTCAGAAGAATAACTTAACTTTTCATCAGTTTTCATTATATATCATACATTTTCTGGTAATATATTTTAGGTTACAAATCAGAAGACAATAATATTGAAGAACATCTTCAAAATTCTAGAATACATGGAAGGTAAGTTTCATGTTTATACAAATATGCCTCTGAAGAAATCTGAGTGTGTACTTGAAGTTTTAAGAAAACTCTGTATAAACAAGCATAGCTTTAAGTGTATTGATGATTAGTAAATTCACACAACAC
>NW_021622621.1:0-1599 GCF_004785775.1 Grammomys surdaster | reverse complement strand
GTTTTCTTTAAAGATTCTGAGTATCTTGCCTGTATGCATGGATGCCCGTCACATGTTGTGTGTATGATGCTCAGAGTTGTCACAAGATGGCCTTAGAACCTCTGAACTTGGGATTATTGATTGTTGTGAGCTCTCATGTACACACTGAGAATTGAACCCATCTCAGTGACACTTGAACCCATCTCATCTGTTAGACCCTGTGCTGTTAATTCCTGTTCCCTTGCTCTTCCTCTATGTGGTTTTTAAGGTCTGCATATACATTGCTTATATTTTCATCTGTCCATCTCTAGCAGTTAATTTTTTTTTCTTCTTCTTTTTTTTTTTTTTCGTTGTTTTTGAGACAGGGTTTCTCTGTGTAGTCCTGGCTGTCCCGGAACTCACTCTGTAGACCAGGCTGGCCTCAAACTCAGAAATCCGCCTACCTCTGCGTCCCAAGTGCTGGGATTAAAGGTGTGGGCCACCACTGCCCGGCTCATCTCTAGCTCTTTAAACAGGCATTCATTTCTAGAAAATTTTTCATAATTTTACAGTTTAAATGGTGACACTCAGTTTACTAGAATATGAATACAGAAGTGGAGTGGATGCATAAATATTTGTAAGAAGTTCACTGAGACCTTCAGAGTTTTTTCATAGTTTTTTGTTTATATGGTTGTTTTTTTTTGGGGGGGGTTGATGGTGGCAGGTTCTTAATGTTTACTTCAAGCAGTCCTGAAACTCATTACATAGACTAGGCTGGTCTTCAATGATATTCACATATCTCTGTCTCCTGGGTGGTACAATTAAAGGCATGCACCAACACATTCAGCTTGCCTATCTCTTTTTGTAGTTAGTCATCATTCAGATCATTTCTCTGATGTGTATAGTATTGATCTATTTGTCTCTGACTGTATGGCTGTTAATAGGCCTTTCTCCTGCAAGTTTACATCCTATTTAAAGCACCCAGAAATGACAGGGGTGGATCTCTTTTTCCGTTTCCTTCTAAAATGACTTGGTGATTACATTAGAATTTCTGTGTCATAAAGTAAGTGTGGAAATCACCAGAGTTATATGAATGTATTGTTAAAGATGTACGTATTTAATATATTGTCAGAATTATGCTTTCTATTAAACACATGTATGGATATTTTAGGATGCACTGACATATGATGATGTCCACATTAACTTCACTCCAGAAGAATGGGCTTTGCTGGATCCTTCCCAGAAGACTCTCTACACAGATGTGATGCTGGAGACCTACAGGAACCTAACTGCTATAGGTAAGACTATGAATTTTCATCCATTTTTTAAAATATGAGGAAAGGTGTTTCTTGGTTTTTGAGCTCTTCTTTACCTTTGATTGTGAAAGAGGAACAACATGATATATAAATCTGGCAGAGTTCTAAAGTTCATTGATGAGAGTAACTTAACTTTTCATCAGTTTTCAATTATATATCATACATTTTCTGGTAATATGTTTTAGGTTACAAATCAGAAGACAATAATATTGAAGAACATCTTCAAAATTCTAGAATACATGGAAGGTAAGTTTCATGTTCATACAAATGTGCCACTAAAGAAATCTGAGTGTGCCCTTGAAGTTTTAAGAAAACTCAGTATAAG
>NW_021622620.1:0-5451 GCF_004785775.1 Grammomys surdaster | reverse complement strand
CGTGTTTCTACGGAAGGATTCTGGTGTGTGTGTGTGTGTGTGTGTGTGTGTGTGTGTTCTTGCCGGCGAGACACTACACGCGCCGCACATTTGGTGCCGAGAAACCCGGGAGAATTTACCATCGCCGGCGCTGTTTCAGAAGACCCTCCATTCGCCATCCACGCGTGGAGTGAATCCAGAACCATAGAACGAGGTGATGTTCTCTGAGAGACAAGTTTCGACTTGATTTATTTCGTCTCCCTCCCCAGTTGGCAGGAACCTTAGAGGCTCTCGCTATGGTATTAGTAGCGTTATTTTTCTCCCTTCTGGTTCTCGTGGCGGCTCGGGGAGTAGTAGATGGATTACAAGTCAGCATGTCAGAAACAGAGAAAGAATGGAAGCGCTTAGAAATTCAGAGAGAAAAAGGAAAAAAAGGCTTGTCTAAGGAAAAAGGCCCTTCCAAAGACACACAGTCCAAGGAAGTGAGAGATGAGAGAAAAAACGCTCTTGGGAGAGACGGGAGAACAGGAAGCCTCAGAAAGAAACCTCTTTATCTGGTAAAGGAGCCGGGGTTTTTACGGCGTGATAGCTCTGAGTCAGAGGGGATAACTTCCTCAGAGGACTCAGATGAAGAGATAGATGGGGAAGATAGATGCCAGCCGGATAAACGGCCGCCGCCACGAGATCGAGTGCTTGCGTTAGTGATGGTTAATTGGAGGCTGTGTTTGCAAGAAGAGTGGTTTGGGGGAGACAGTCTAGGTGAATGAGATATTGACCCAGTGCCGATTTTGCCTAGGAGGTGATAGCGAAACATAGGTCAAAAGAATTCTAAACAGACATTGCCTGCAGCCTAAAAACTGCTTCAGGCGGGAAGAGCAGGGTTAAAAAGAATTAGAAAGCAGGGTATTGAAGTGTTAAATTAGCTGCCCGCTACATCTCCAATGAACGAGATGAAAAGTTACATTTTAAATATGAGAGAGAGAGAAAGTGTTTTAAAAAATACAGGTGCCCTCTCTCTGAGCTGTGTCAAGAAAAAAGAATGAAAAGGCTATTTCAGAGTTCATCTAGAAGCAGAGAATTCGGGAGACGTCCTGAAATTCTCTGTAGTTCTTAGAGGTCCTTCTTTGTTGTCTGTCCTTGGCGCGCCAATGTCCACGTGTTTGTGTTTGCCTTTTGTTTCATTGTCTAAATGTTCTGTGTTTGTTACGTGTTCAAAAAGAAAGATCGTTAAAACTGCTTGATCCAACCTTTGGGAGCTAAAAAAAGTCTTTTCAGGAATTGAGGTTGGCATAAGCTGCTTTTAAAAGAGACCAACAGCATTTTGGGTTTTATAAGGAAGCTAAGAGTCGTTTTGTCTTAGAAAAATCTCTGACAAGGTGCTTTTCTCTTGAAATTACAGCTAGAAAGACAACAAATTTTGTTTAATCTAAAAGTAAGATATGTAGCCATTTCATTGTTGTTTCGGATTGGTTTTAAAAGTATAAAAATGTTCTACATGTCTTGGTTATAGACTATTGGCTTAAATTATTGGGTGTAATTAAAAATTTACAACTTTGGTAATGAAAGGTGGTGTAAAACTAACTCAGTGTTAGAGTCATTCAGAAACCAGGTGTATAAAGAATAAGATTTTAAAACAGTATCTCTTCAATGAGATTAAAAGCTGCTTCATGCATTTATATATAAAAATTGACAACAAAACTTTGTAACATAGGGGTAGTCTACTTGGTGTTGATTTTAGAAAAAGTAGATTGTTTAAATTGGTTTTGCTTTTGCTTCTCAAAATTATACGCTAATGTTACAAAAGAAATTTAAAAATTTAGTTAAACTGCCAGTATTCCATTGGCTACAGTTGGCGGTTGTAATCTTGAGTTTAAAAATTTTTTGATTCGCCCATGTGATAGAGAGGGGGGGGACAGCAGGTAGAGTTAAATAAAAATATTTAAAACGGGTTGTGATACAATGCTGGCCTGCTAGAGATTTAGAACATTTACATTTAAATTAAGACATACAGACTGGGATCTTAACGTGCTTGTAAGACAAGGTCAGTGTGATATTAATCAGGTTGAACTGCCCACACAGCCCTCAGACCATACAAGCAAAGACAGACTTAGATACTTGTCTTTGCAATGAAATTGCACCCTCATACAATCAGGGTCTGGCCATAGCTGCACAGAGCCATAGAGATGGGGAGTGTCTTAAATGTAGAAATTTAGATAGTTTTTAAAGTGACTGTCCCAGGAACAGAGGCTTAAACAACAGTCAGGTGACCAAGGTTACTTGACAAACCTGTCCTTGGTGCAAGAAGGATAATCCTTGGGCCAGGCCTCAGGATATAGGCCAAGATTAAAACATTTACATTTAAATTAAGGCTGTAACAGAGTAGATGAGGCAGGAGCTTGGATTTCAGACATTCCTTTTGTCCTGTCCCGCCTCAAAAAGGGTGTTCTCTAAAATTTGTTTATTGCCTTGCTTGTTCCTTAGGGAGGTGTCAGCCTCAGACTCAAAAAGAAATTCAAAACAGCTTGTGGGCCAGGCCAAAATTTTTGAGTGTGATAGAAGACAAAACGGCCTTGGTTCCTCTGATGTGTATTAGGTCTTATCAGTAACTAAAAACCTAATCTTAAATTAATAATTAAAAGAAAAAGGGTTTTAAAAGATTGATAGATACTGGGGCTATTTAACAATTATTGGAGGACAAGATTGCCTTCAGCTTGGCTTTATCTGATAGTTCACTCAGCTAAAAAGAGTTGGTTATTCAATTAATCAAAAAACACTAGGGCCGGGCAGTGGTGGCGCACACTTTTAATCCCAGCACTCGGGAGGCAGAGGCAGGTGGATTTCTGAGTTCAAGGCCAGCCTGGTCTACAGAGTGAGTTCCAAGACAGCCAGGGCTACACAGAGAAAGTTCAAATTTAAGATTTATAAAACTAATGGGACACTACAGCCTGACTTGCCTACTCCAGCTGCCATTCAAGTAAATACAGATAAAATTATTATAGATTTAAAAGATTGTTCTATACAGTTCCTTTACCTCCTGGTAAAGATGAGAGGTTTACATTAAGTGAAATTGCTTGTGATTTTTAAGAGCCCATGAAGCCATTCATTAAAAAAGCTTGCCTCAAAAAATGATTAATGGCCTTAAAAAACTTGTTGTTGCTTTAATACAAAAGGTTAAAGCGTTTAAATCTCTCAGTATATATTATTATTCATTGTATATTTTATTGGCTGATCTCTCTAAAGGAGGTTTTCTACAAGCCCTTGCTCTAGTACAATGAGCTTTAAGATTTTAGAGTACTTGTTGCTCCAGAAAAATGATTCTCAAAAGTTGTTAACAGATATTAATTGGCTAAAACCTCATCTTCAGCTTACCATAAAAGAACATAAACCTATGTTGGATATACTCAAGGGAAATACAAGTCCTAATTCCCCTTGACAATTAACTGATGAGGAGTAGATAAACACCTTTTACCCTCAATATTTTAGAGCCTGATAGGCCAAAAGAGATGGTCAAATAAAAGGACATCTTGACCGGACAATGAAAAGGTCCAGATTCTATTTTAATAAAAGCCAGGGGAGCGGTCTGTGTGTTTCCACAGGAAGAAGACAATCCATTTTGGCTACCAGAGCAGCTGACGCGGCGACTCGCGATACTAGAAGGTGACACTCAGACAGACCCTCCAGGCTCTGATGATAGCCCTTGTGCTGATCCAAGGGATACAGGTTCCTAGTATTTTTGTTTATTTTATCAAATTTCACCTTTAAGAATTGTACCAATGAAACCTGCTAGATGTCCCAGTGTTAAAATTCTGAAAGATTCACTCGAGCTATGGTTGCCAGAGTCACAGTGGGTTCCCATCCCCGTGGAGACTCCTTCCACTTTGTCATTATTTAGACAAAAAAGAGATTTGGTATAACTGCAGCCATAGTGGCGGCAATATCAGCTAGTGCCATTACCACCACTGCCACTGAGATTGCTATGTCAACTTCTGTTCAGATGGGCACTACCGTCAACCTATTGTCAGCCATGGTGGTAGAGGCTGTTAACCTTCAAACCTCCGCCAGCGCCCTACTAAAAGGTGGGCTAATGATCCTTAATCAACGCCTTGATTTAGTGAGAGAGAGATTGAATATCCTCTTTCAATTAGCCCAATTGAGATGTGAGAAAAAACTGGGTACACTTTACATCACCAGTGTACAGTATAAAAACTTTACTCGTGTAACTAATCTGTCCAGAAAATTGTTTCAGTATCTTACAGGAAATTGGTCAGAAAACTTCAGTGAGACACTCAGAAAATTGAGAGCAGCTGTGGTGAACATCAACTCGACGCGCGTGGATCTGTCCCTGAGTGAGGGACTGTCCTCCTGGAATTCTTCAGCTTTCTTCTTTTCTTTTTCTTCCCTTTTTTAAGTGGGTGGGAGTAGGCCTGTTTGGTATACCCTATGTTGCAGATTAGTATTCATCCTTTGGTTGGTTTGCAAACTCAGAGCTCAACAAAATCTTGACGAGACTATTATTGCCCAGACGCTTGTAGCCATAGAACTAGGGGCTTTCCCTACAGTGTGGCTTTCACTGCCTCAAATATATGCAGTCTCCCCCTCACGAGTGGTGGTGCTAAATGTTAGGCCATCAGCGTTGCACCCCAGAGGATTTGCCCATTACACTGGGTCTGTGAGGAGTCTTGGCCTGGCTGATCCTTGTCTGTGTAGCTGTGGTACCTGAATTTTGAGACAAACAGCCCTTGCACCCCTAGGAGATGACTCCATTGCACAGGGATGGGTGTTTGCATCTCTTTCTGTTCCCCTTAGCCCTTGCACTCAGAGGACTTGCTTCCATTGCACCTGATAGGGTAAGGGAGACTGTCTTAAACTGTTGGTTCTTGAACGCTTATTCCCCCAAGATGGAATTTGCTTGATCGGCCTTGAGTTTGAGTCATAACTGGTACCACACTAGACAGGCCAAGAACAGCCAGATGGATAACTCCATCCTTTTGTCTCCAGGCCAGCTGCCAATTGGTCCCAATGACGGGAAATAGGCTGACGCCACATACCAGATATACACCATGAAGACAACTGGGGAATTGATGGCAAGCCAACCCCATGACGGGATTAGCGAGTGGCAATGACCCGGGCGCGGGTATATCCCTCGTAGCCTAAGACAGGGTGGCTTGCCTTTCCTTGGTGTTAGCCCTATTGATGCTGGGCGTAGAAAAATGTCAGCTAGCCTAAGACACGGGACATTGACCAGTGCCTGTTTAACAAAACAAAAAATAAATAGCCAGTAGACAGATTCCTCAGCCGCTGCACCCTAGGGCTTCTGGTATAGGCACCCTGTAAAGCCTCAAACATTTGAGCACCACCCTCTAAAGAGATTCGACCCGCCGTGAGACCCCCAAAATTGGGAGTTACATAACCTTCCCAGGGACCTCTACCACCCTCTGTTTTAAAACAAAAAAGGGGCAGATGTTGGGAGCC
>NW_021622619.1:0-1767 GCF_004785775.1 Grammomys surdaster | reverse complement strand
TCCTTGGGTTGTATCAGTGACTTTAGAGGACTTTAGTGTCCTTTAGAGTTGTAAAGGACATATCACTTTTGCCCTCCCGAGACTTACAGTATGTGATATTTGACTCTGGGCTCTTGCTGGTTAATGTGTTTAAACTGACCATTGTCCATAGACCTCTCCCATGGTGACAGAGATCACTTGGCACAATCTGAATCTGGAAACCGTTTATATTTGTTTCTCATTACAAAACTGAGATAACTTCTTATAGGAACTGATCTTTGACCCAGGAGAGTGGCAAAGTTGTTCTATTAGAAGCCTTAGCTATGTATCTATAAATGCACAACACACTGCACATCATAGCCAGAAAACTTCTATGGGGTTGAGAAGAAGGAAGCATTTCATTTGGGCCCAGAGCTCAGAGCATGCTTTTACCCCAGGCCTGAAATCATCTGGGTCCCAGAACTCACATGGCAGGGTGGGATGTCCCATTTCTCACACCACTCCATGGTTCAGGGACCTCAGGAGGTGCAAAGCGCAGTGGTCCTACAGGAGGCTTGGCAAAGGGAATTCCCAGGAAGGTGTGGACAGAGCTGTCAGTGTCTTTCACATGGACAAGGCTGCCTCTCACTTGGCCTGTGTGCGTGTTCCTGATGGGGCTGGCTGAGTCCTGGCCTGTGGGTGGAGATGCCATCATGTTTAGTTTTGAATAGGCTTTACCACTACATGGTTGATTCCCACATTAGTTTTGCTAGTGTCCATGGGTAAGGGAATCTGAGGTGTGTAGGCTCAGGTGTGGGATGTGGGCATAGGAGTTCCTTGATACCCCTTAAGCCAGGAACATTGCTCATTTTGAATGTCAGCTAGGCATGTCTCTGGATAAGGAGACATACTCAGAGCCACTTGGAAGCATGGATGTATTTTTTCATTATCACTCAAAAGTCTGCAGCAGCTACAGTCACACATCGAGGAAAGAAATGTCCCCTTTGTTCTCCTTCCTCTAATCTGTAGGTCCAGTGCTCCTCAGACCTTCAAACAGTGGGGTGACTTTTTGGTATGAGGTATCCTTAGGCATCACTGACCCTCTATGAGATGCAGGGCTCACTCTGCGAGCTTTGGTGAAGGCATTGGGAGCCACACATTCCCCACCCTTTTATCTGCCATCTATACCAGCTTTTCCCTCCCTGGTGCCTTCCCTCCCACAAGCTAAGTGGATGACTCTGAGGAACTGAGCAGCTCTGACCCTGTTCCTCATTACTCACTGAAGTACTCTCACCTTGCACATGCAGAATGATAAGCAGGACCCCACAGGCCACAGCATTCAGACATCCAGGAAGTTTGTACAGTGTCATAGTCAGCTCTTAGATCTGAGTCTGTGTTGCTCCAGGATAGCTGTGTGCCATGGACAGGACACAAATTATATGACCCCTGCCTAGGCAGGAATTTGAACCTAAAATAAAGTAGGCAGAAAATTCAATAGGGTGGGGCAAAGTTCATATTGCCAAAGAAGAGCAGGCCAGCAGGAAGCCAAAGCAATCATTGTTTCTGCTCTTTGGCCTCCTAGAAAGATGTATCATGGCATCTGAAGTCCATCTGTAATACCAGGAGTCCTGTATTTGAACCTAAATCAATTCAAACCATGATCACTGTTCTTGTACTCACTGGTCAGATGTTGGTGTTGTTATGGAGTCCAGGGAAAACAATCTAGAACAGGGAAAGCCTGGAGGGCTTCTTCAAGTAGGTATATATTCAAGAAAGAGAAAGAGAGAGAGAGAGAGAGAGAGAGAGAGA